>NW_017670486.1:520031-570922 GCF_001879085.1 Nicotiana attenuata
GATCGCGGTGAACCACGGTGATAGGCAACCAGTCTGCCTCGATCCTTAATTCCACTGCGATCGCGGTGGACCGCGGTAAACCGCGGTGAACCACTATCATTCTGCCTCCGCTTTTTAACCCCACCGCGATCCACCGCGACCGCGGTGGGTATTGAAACTGCATTTTTTTTATTTTTTAGTTTTTCTTTATTTTTTCCTCTTCCTTTAATTAATAACCCTTATTAAAAACAACCCCCCCCCCCCAAACAAAATAAAACACCCGATCTCTCTCCCTCAATTCTCTATTTCTCTCTCTCTAAACCCTAACCCCCCCCCCCCCCCCAAAATACTTTCTTCTTCTTCTTCTTCTTCTTCACTCACAATACTCCCCCATCTCCATTCCTCTCCTTTTTCTTCCATTAAGGTATGATACTCACCCCTACTTCTCCTTTCTTTTTGTATTTTTTTGTTGTTTGTGCTAGTTTAACAGAGATTGTGTTGTAATTGTTGGTAGATTTTTGTAGTTTCTTCTTGTTGTTTTATTTAAATTTCGTTTTTGAGCATGATTGGTAAAGGGGTTGTGTAAGTAATGTGGTGGAAAGGTGTTGTTGGTAGGTGTTTGAATGATGTAAGTGTGGGGTGTGTTGGTGTAATAGCATGCTTGCTTTGGGAGGAGTTTTGATGTGCTCGTGAGGGCTATATGTGTTAGGATAATGCCCTGCCCACAAGGTGTTTGGGAAATTGCCCCAATGGAGTTATAAGGAGCTAATGTGGCATGGTTGTGGTGAAGTCTGAGTAACCACCCATAGTCACACATTTCGCGCACTCACTAATAGGAGTTTCGTTGTTTGACAGGTGCAATGAGTTCTTCCAGGAAGAGACGAAACACCGGGTCCTCCGCTAGTGGACCGGGAGGCTCCTCACGAGCTAGGAGCCAAGCCAGTCCTCAGTTCGATAACACTAGGTTTGTATCCAAATCAGCAGAGGAAAGGTACAATCAGAAAGCAGCTAAGAAGTTGCTCCATGAGGTACATATTGATCGGACTGCCTTGGAGGTGGAGTGCCCAAATATTTTTCATGAGTTAAGGAGGTGTTAGTTGGACATCTTCTTCGAGGTACCAGAGGAGGCTAATATTCTGATGGTTCGGGAATTTTATGCAAACCTGCCGGAATATGAGAACGGGGTTATCACTGTGCGCAATACCCGGGTTAATGCATCTATAGAGGCCATCCGCCGGGTGTATCGCCTTCCAGCATTCACGGGTGAGACGGATCATTATATAGCTTATCACCGCCTGAGAACTGATTGGGCACCAATTCTTGATGTAATCTGTATCCCTGGCAAGTCCTTTAAATGGATCATAAAGCTAAAGACTCTGCACCCACAGTCCCTTAATTGGGAGGCAAAGTGCTGGCTCACTATCATTAACACCCGCCTGCTACCCTCCAGCAACACCACTGATGTGAATGGGCCACGGGCAGTTGCTATCTACTGCTTGATGACGCACTAGTATTTTGATGTAGCCCGGCTCATCCATGATGAGATGTTCATTAGATCGCCTGAGCTAATTAAGGGCCACTACTTCCCTTCGCTTATCACCCGGCTGTGCCGCTTGGCTAGAGTCCCTGAGGACCTTCGAGTTGATGGGAGATTGCCCCTGAAAGCCCCGTTTCGGGCAAGAAAAATTGGACTCGAGGGACGAGAGCCGGTGGTGGATGTTGATGACTCAGATGCTGAATCTGATGATGATGATGCTGAGGCAGCTGAGGTTCCCCCTCATCCACGAGTTGACGAGGCAGGCCCTTCACAGCCACGCCGGAGCACCCGCATGACAGCTTTGGAACAGGAGATGGCTGGGTTGCGTACCTCAGTCACTGATTTGGGTGTCCGTGTGGACGCAGTGGCTGAAAGGCAGGTGAAGTCAGAGAAGAAATTCTTAGGCTGGTTGAGAGCTCTAGGACGTGCTTGCAACGTGAACCCAGACACCGTCTCCGACCAGGAGTGAACCTTTAGGGAGGTTCCTTTACCTCACTGTTCTTTAAATTTTTAAGCCATGGGGAGATGTCTTCTTTTTAAGTGTGGGGTGGGGGACACTTCCTTGTATATATGTAATTGTAATAATTGACTGTTTGATTTTGTTTTGTTTTGTTTTGTTTTGATTGTTTTGGAGTTTGAGTATAGTTCTTGAGGGACTAAGTAAAAAAAAAAAGAATAGGGAGACTCTTCCTGATGACGGATCTTTTAGACAATTTTCTTGAGGGAAGTTAGTCTAGAGAAAAGACCTAAAAGATTTTTATTTTTTGTTCTTAGGTAGTGTAGCAACTCCCCCTTGGTTTTTCTTTAGGAAATGGTTCTTTTCCAAGGGTTTAGCTTGAACCGGGTATAGGTAGTTTTTGTTTTTGTTCTTTTTAGTTTTAGATTAGGATTAATGGGCTACGAGCTAAAATCGAGGAAAAACCCTTAGCGATTTTACACCTGAACATAATAGACACTAGAGTGTAACGCTTAGCTTCAAGGGTTGAATCTTGTTTAAGTTCCTTAAAATTGTATGTTTGTATCTAACTGGAACACTCAAAAGAGCATGTCTTGATAAACTAATCCGGAGTGAGCCATGTGCCATGTGTGTGTGAGTTTTACTGTATTCCATGATTCACACTTGATGCCTAGAACTTGCCCTGTGTGTTTGCAAAGCGAAATAGTAGGTTCATTCAGTTTGAGAAGTGATATAGGCATTCCTTTGTTGAGCCAGACACATAAAGTAAACCCACCTGAATGCATTACATCTTAGTTAACCCCGTTGAGCCTATAAGCCCGTTTCTTTGGCAACCACATTGCGAACCTTACCCAATTGTTTGAATAACCTGCTGTTTGAACCCTGTTACCCCCTAATAAGCTCTTGAATGGTATTGAAAATATGCAAAAGCAAAACTGTGGGGTGGTGGTTTGGTTTTTGAGTGGAACCATTGAGATAGAGAAAAGGTGCTGAATTTTGAAGCATAAAAGAAGAAGCACCACAAAAAAACAAAAAAAACAAAGAGAGTTATAAATAATTATAGTGGATTGATACGTGGTAGCTTGTACAAATTGCACCTAATGGATGGGGATGTTTTAAGTAAATGTGGTGGAGTGTTGGGTTGACACAACTATGATCTTGAAGTTTCATGTAATTGTATTAAAAGTGCTTAGGGAGGTTAGTCACTATATCTAAATATATCCTACCCGTCCCTTAGCCTACATTACAACCAAGAAAAGTCCTATTGATCTTAGACTGAGTGGGCTCGATTAGTAGAGTATTACACTACGGGCAAGCCTATGATGCATCTTTGTGGCATGTGAATGTTCTTTTTGAGAGTGAGCGAATTTTGTCTATCTTAGTTCCTAATTGTTCTGAATATTATTATATGTGGAACTACTCTCTTGTATGATGTGAGGGCATGTGATTCACAAAGGAAAGGTAAGTCTTGACTCTTGTATAGAGTGGTTTGAGTAAGTGCAAATGTTGCATGGTACGAAAGATTTGACTCTTGAGGTAAAGGTTGTTCACTAGGTGCAACTTTTGTAAAATGTTCATGGTGTGAGTCGTTAAAGGAAAAGCTTAGGGAAGGAATTTTGATGGAGTGTGGTGGTTGCTCGAGGACTAGCAATGATTTAAGTATGGGGTATTGATAGTAGGCTATATAGTTGATATTTACACCTTAATATGACCATGCTTTGTTGTTGTTTTATAGGTAAATTGCCAATAAAATGCTCTAAATAGTGTTCTTTTGTTTCGCAGGAATATTATATATGAGGAAGCAACACAGAGTGTTTTGGAGGCGATAATGTGAAGAAAACGCCCACTCGAGAAGTACCCGAGCACAAAGGAGCAGAAAATGGCCTGGGCAAAAATTCCACCGCGACCGTGGTGGACCGCGCGCAACCGCGGTGGATTAAAAAGTGAGACAGAATGAGTAGCCCTCACTGCGGTCGACCGCGACCGCGGTGGACTGTTCACACTCCAGAAAATCTGGGGACCAAAGTGCAATTTCGGGGAAACTTTTGTAAAAACCCTTATAAGCTTTAGAAAATCGCCCAATATTGCCCCAAGCTGGGTTTTGAAGACTACTTGGAGGAAGAACAAGTGGGAGAAGAAGAGAAGATCAACCAAACATTAGAGTTTTTCTTCTATCTCCTTTTAATTCTTGCAAGTATTCATTATGAACAATCTTGTAGTTGTGTCCTATTTTGGTATGAGTAGCTAAACAATTATCTAGGGTGGATGGAACCAATTGTTGGTTGAAGTTTTGACTCAATTTGTTATAATCGAGCTGGAATTATCTATGATTGTTCAACTACGTTTTGTATGATGATTAATTGAATTGGGCCCTTGATTAATCGTGTCTATTTACCTTATGTTGCTTGAGAAAGAATGTTAGGTTGGATTGCTGTTGAATAACACCACTTTTGGGTAATTGAAGAAATTCATTACTTGAACTTAAAAGTGGGTTTAGAGATAACGAAACTTTGGTGGGTTTATTTGGAGCTGCAAATATTGTCAGCTAGAGTAGTTCGAGATAATGCTCTGGTAAATTATTGTAGTTGATCGAGAGATAAGTACAATAAGTACGATAACCCGTAGCTCATAATCCTCATAGAGTATTATGGCGAGATTATAGCGAAAGAGTCAAGACCTAAACTAGCAATTGGGGAAATCACTGCCCTAGACCTTTTTACCATTGAATTATCTTTGCTTAGCTTATTGTTGTGTTTAATATTATTTGAAGTAGTTAAACAAAAATCCGATCTTTATTGATCAAAATTCTTGCATCTAGAAATTGGTTGAGTTGATAATTGTTTAACCAAAAAATAGAATTTCGGTTAAAACTAGAAATTAAGAGAAAGAATCGGGTTACTGATAATCAGGAGACGAAAAAGAATAAGGAATTTTTGAGAATAATAAGGCAATAAATAAGTTTGTATTTCAATGTAATCTCAATGATATTTCGTGTCCTTACAAATGCCGAGATCTCCTCCTTTTATAGTTGATTTTTCTAGGAAAAGGTATAATGTCTCAGTCTTAAGAGGCAATTATGAGCATTAAATGACATTAAATGAAACGTTACACAATCATTCCTATTCAATGCTGATTCGCTAACGTATTTGACATTTAATACTGAATTTAGACTCCTTTATGCTATCAGATTCATATCTTCAATTCCTTCTGACCTCCTGGCTTTAATTAAGTTAAATAGATACGAGACTCGTATCATTTGAATAACATCTCGTGCCTATTTAACTCTCTTCTCTTCGTATCTGATATCGCCCGTGCCTCTCAATTGATCATCATATTTTGACCATTTGACCAGTCCACGTGTCATGCCACGTCACCTTCAATATAAATTCAGTTTTTTCCCAATACAGATAGTCCCCCCACTTTCCATTTATTTATCAATTAAATATTTGGAAAGTGGATCTTCATTAAAAAGGGAATTTTTGCCATAATCAATGCTATGACAGTGTCGACGCTTCAATTGTCTCTTCTATTTAATGCACCATATACGTGTCACCTTCTCATTAGTTCTGCGATTTTGCAGCCTTTTTCTAAGGCTTTTTTAACTCCACTATTCACGAAGTGATAGTTGCCTTTATTATAGGTTTTCCATCATTACACTTCTTAATTATCGACGGTTGAGTTTATATATAAACTTGCCCCCTCTTTCCTTTGTCTTCTTCTTCACAAGCTTTTTACCAAATTTCTTGCTATTTACTTTTGTTCACTTCTTCTTCAGTTCATACCTTCTGTTATATCTTCTCACTATGTCGTCTTCGAATCCTAACCCTAAAAGAGTCCCAATTCTTGATAGTTTCCCCAATGCCCCTGCTAGATATAGAAGAGGTAGAGGAGGTGTGCTTCGTGGTACAGGGTCGGTTCGTGGTGGTACCTCTGGTTCCATCATTCCTTCTTCTAGTTCTGGCAACATCTCTAGAGGCTCTCTTTCTAACAAACCTTCTTCTAAGGGCAAAGAACCTTCTGAGTCTAACCAAGAGCCTCTGGTTGAAGAAATTGTGCCAACGGATTTATCTTTAGAACATGACAAAGAATCCCTTCGTGACCAAGTGATTAAATTAGAGAGAGCTGATAAATATCCCTCTTTAATTACTGAACCTTTGATTCAAATTATTCGAAGAGATTGTCGTTGGAGAGGTGACACCCAAATAGTTATTCCTACTCCACATCAAAGAATATCTTCTTATAGGGTTGGCTTTTCTTTCGTTTACACTTATCCCTTTACTTTGGGATTTATTCCTGCTATTGACCCTGTCATTCTTGATTTTTGTCGTTTTTTCAAAATTTGTCTGGCTCAAGTTGGTCCCCTCGTATGGAGAGCAGTAGCTTGTTTGAGGTATATGTCAACCAAAGCCGATGTTGACTTTACTTTTCCTCATCTAATTCATCTTTATCACCCCAAGCTATTCCGCAATGGTGTTTTTACCTTAACTGCAAGAAGTAAGAGGGTTTTGGTTAACCCTGAAGATAATAACGACCGTGGCTGGTACACCCGGTTTGTTGCTGTTCCCACAATTGATTTAGTGGGTGAATCAAACATTCCTTTTCCTGAGAAATGGAACTTTGCACGTAAGTATTTTCTTCCTTGCCGTATCTGCTTTCGTTATTTCAACTTCTCTTCTAATTTTATTATTATTCCTTTGCTTTTTTGTAGCAACCATGGGAGATGTGGAACCCGTTCCTAATTTCCGTGGTTGGGTAGATGCTGTCTTGAAAGCCGTGCCTATGGAGGCACAAACGTGGAGATCTATTTCCAACAAACACGGTTGGAAAGTGAAAACTCACGGTATACATCCCTTTTTCCTTCTCGTGCGTTAAATTCTTTTCCCCTCTTTTAACTTTTTATCCTTCTTATTGTCAGGATTTGCTATTCGAGGGATGTCGGCTGAAGTAGCTATCACCCTTCGAGCTTCTTCCAGTACTCCTCTTGCTTTGGAAAGAACGCAAGCCACGCTGTCAAAGAGAAAAGTGGTTGAAGAGGATTCTGACGTTGATGAAGATGAAGATACCNTTGTTTTGTCAATAGGCACGGTTCCATGCTGTAAAAAAGCAACAATTTTGTTTCTCCAATCCCATGTTAAATGATTAAAATTTACCTCATTCTTATCATGTTCGAGGACGGAATGAAATAGATGTACGACTGAAGCATTTGCATCATTTGCTACGTCTGCTGCAGACACGAGGTTAGACAAAGCATCTGCTTCTGCATTCTCGTCTCTTGGGATCTGCATTACCTTCCAAGTTTGGAATTGTTTTATTAGCTCCCGTACCTTTTCAAGATATTCTTGCATTCGAGTTTCCCTGGCTGTATAAGTCCCCAGTATTTGATTAACCACAAGTTGAGAATCGCTCTTGATTATAATCTGTGATATGCCAAGTTCTCGTGCCAGTTCTAAACCTGCAATGACAGCTTCATACTCTACTTCATTGTTAGTTATCGAATGACACTTTATAGCTTGTCTAATAGTTTTATCCGTGGGTGGTACGAGAACTATTCCTAAACCTGCGCCTTTTACATTAGATGAACCGTCAGTGAATAAAGTCCAAGTCCCCGGGTTTGCACCATTAAAAACTTGTAATCTTTTCAGCTTCTAACTGCATCCCCTGACTGAAATCAGCTACGAAATCAGCTAATACCTGAGATTTTATAGCAGTCCTAGGTTGATAAGTGATGTCGTACTCACTTAATTCTATAGCCCATTTCGCTAATCTACCTGATAATTCATGTTTATGCAAAATGCTTCGTAATGGAAAAGCAGTAACCACAGCAATGGGATGACATTGAAAGTAAGGTCTTAATTTTCTAGATGCCATAATCAAAGCGAGCGCTAATTTTTCTAGTTGCGGGTACCGTGTTTCTGCATCTAGCAAGGACTTGCTTACATAATAGATAGGAGATTGCTTACCTTGATCCTCCCGGACTAAAACAGCACTTACCGCAACTTCTGATACGGCAAGATAGATGAGTAACTTCTCTCCTACCTTTGGTTTCGCCAACAACGGTGGATTTGACAAATATACTTTCAGATTCTTGAGTGCTTGCTGACAATCTTCGTTCCATTCAAAATGATCCTGTTTCTTTAAAGCTGAGAAAAATTTGAAGCATTTTTCTGAAGACTTGGAAATGAATCTCCCCAGAGCTGCAATTCTCCCAGTTAACCTTTGAACTTCTTTTTTACTAGTAAGTACATCTAGAATTTCTTCAATAGCTTTAATCTGTGCAGGGTTCACTTCAATTCCACGGTTAGAAACAAGAAAACCTAAAAATTTTCCTGATGCCACTCCAAATGCACATTTTTCTGGATTCAACTTCATATTATATTTTCGCAAAATTTTAAACGTATCAGATAAGTGCGATATATGATCTTCTGAATGTTGAGTTTTAACTAGCATATCATCTATGTATACTTCCATGGTTTTACCTAAATGTTCTTGAAACATTTGGGTGACCAACCTTTGATACGTTGCACCTGCATTCTTAAGACCAAAAGGCATTACCTTATAATAATAAGTCCCCCTGTCTGTTATAAAAGAAGTTTTTTCTTCATCACCTGGATCCATCTTGATTTGATTATAGCCTGAATATGCATCTAAAAAACTTAATAGTTCATGCCCTGCAGTAGCATCAATTAACTGATCTATGTGGGGCAAAGGAAAAGGAATCTTTTGGACAGGCTTTATTAAGGTCTGTGTAATCTACACAGACTCGCCACTTACCGTTCTTCTTAGGAACCACAACAGTATTAGCTAACCAGTTAGGATACTTTACCTCGCGAATCGAACCAATTTTTAGCAATTTTTGAACTTCCTCTTGAATCACCTTATTTTTGAAAGTTCCTTGTTTTCTTTTCTTTTGCTTGACGGGAGGATACGATGGATCTTCATTTAGTTTATGAGTCATCACCTCCGGTGGTATACCTGTCATGTCTGTATGGGACCAAGCAAAACAGTCTGCATTAGCTTTTAAAAATTCAATTAACTTACGTTTTACCTCCGGGCTAAGATTAGCTCCTATGTACACTTTTCTCTCGGGCCAATGTATAAATAACACCACAGCCTCTAGCTCTTCTATCGTTGTTTTGATGTTGTCATTCTCCTCCGGTTCTTGAATGGCATCAGGTCTTGAGTCCAGATCTGTTTGCTTCTGCTCAGGTGAGGTTGTTTCCATGTTACCCTCACCTAAATTCTGTAATTGCTATTTGTCTCCACCATTAACAATTGAATCTGCAACGGAATTGATGCTCCTAGATGTTTGTTGATCACCTCTGATTTGGCATATTCCCCATGGAGATGGGAATTTAATAACTTGATGTAGAGTTGATGGGACAGCATCCATATCATGGATCCAAGGTCTCCCCATGATCATATTATAAGCCATTTCCATATCCACTATCTGAAATTTAGTTTCTTTAACAACACCTGCAGCAAAAGTTGTTAGAACTACCTCTCCTTTTGTTACTACACTTGAATTGTCGAACCCGGACAAGGTATGCGCCTTTGGTATCATTTTGTCTTCAGCTTGCATTTCACGTAATACCCTTAGTAGTATAATATTTACGGAACTTCCTGGATCAATCAAAACTCGCTTTACATTAGTGTCATGTACAAGTAAAGATATTACCAGTGCATCGTTGTGGGGGTGATTATTCCTTCTGTATCTGCATCATCAAAAGTGATACTTTCATCTTCTAAGGTCTGTCGCACTCGCTTCCCGTGCGTGATTGTTACTTTGGAAACTTTATTTGAAGCCGTATATGTTACTCCATAAATATCCTTTCCCCCATTTATAACATTCACGGTTCTCTTGGGTGATGGGGGCTTTGGTGGTTCTTGCCTATTTTTCATGTAGGCTTGCTTACCTTTCTCACTAAATAACTCAGTGAGATACCCTTGCTTCAATAGATGGTCCACTTCACTTTGCAAGAATCTACATTCTGAAGTCTTATGCCCGTGATCATTGTGAAATTCGCACCAATGATCTGGATTGCGCTTATTTGGATTTGACCGCATCTCTTTTGGCCACCGTACCTTATCTCCCATGCTCCTCAAAACAGCTACGAGCTCGGAGGTAGTGACGTTGAAATTATATCCACCAAATCTTGCCTTCAAACTTCCATCATCATCTCGTGACCCGCGTGTGTTTCGATCATTCCCAAACCTTGATGAGGAGCCTGATTCCCTGTTCCTAGGTCTGTGATCGTACCTTTGATTATCTTGTCTTGACCGTGAGTCCTTTCCCGCAGGTCCCATGTATGGCTCGTACCTGTTTTTACCGGATCTCTTTTCATTTTCCACACGCCTTGAGCTTACCTTTTCTTCTGTTTTATGTCGTAAAATAATGTCTTCTTCAATCCTCATCTTTGTGCTGTATCTGTTGTAGACATCATTCCACGTTGTTGCTGGGAATTCACGAAGGCTTTCTTTGAGTCGCCTCGTGGCTTCTGAACTCTTCTCATTTAAATTACTAGCAAAGGCTATGGCTGCCCAATTGTCAGGTACTCGTGGCAGCGTCATTCTTTCCCGTTGAAATCTATCTACGAACTCTCTAAGCAACTCTGAGTCTCCTTGCTTGATTTTGAAGATATCTTCCATTCGCTTTTCAACTTTTTGAGCTCCCGAGTGTGCTTTGATAAATAAATCTGCAAGCTCAGCAAACGAATTTATAGAATTTTCAGGTAAAAGAGAATACCATGTTAGGGCTCCTTTAGTGAGTGTTTCACCGAATTTTTTGACCAAGATCGACTCGATTTCTTGCTTAGTCAAATCATAGCCCTTGACACCTGTTGTGAATGCAGTAACGTGATCTCGTGGGTCTGATGTACCATCATACTTTGGAATATCAGGCATCTTAAACTTCTTTGGAATTGGAAGGGGAGCAGCGCTTGGCTTCCATGGTTGTTGGGAATATTTATCTATATCCACACCCTTGATCACGGGCGGTACTCCAGGTATTTGCTCTATGCGTTCATTACTGATAATCAGGAGACGAAAAAGAATAAGGAATTTTTGAGAATAATAAGGCAATAAATAAGCTTGTATTTCAATGTAATCTCAATGATATTTCGTGTCCTTACAAATGCCGAGATCTCCTCCTTTTATAGTTGATTTTTCTAGGAAAAGGTATAATGTCTCAGTCTTAAGAGGCAATTATGAGCATTAAATGACATTAAATGAGACGTTACACAATCATTCCTATTCAATGCTGATTCGCTAACGTATTTGACATTTAATACTGAATTTAGACTCCTTTATGCTATCAGATTCATATCTTCAATTCCTTCTGACCTCCTGGCTTTAATTAAGTTAAATAGATACGAGACTCGTATCATTTGAATAGCATCTCGTGCCTATTTAACTCTCTTCTCTTCGTATCTGATATCGCCCGTGCCTCTCAATTGATCATCATGTTTTGACCATTTGACCAGTCCACGTGTCATGCCACGTCACCTTCAATATAAATTCAGTTTTTTCCCAATACAATAATAACATTGCCAAGAGTTGTAATAGATAGGTTAGTTCCCTGAGGATTCGACTCCGGACTTGTAAACATCGGATTATATTTGCAACGACCGCTTTATCTTTTAGAAGGCATAGTTGGGCGTGATCAGACACGTAAAAGTAAACTGAGTACTTATAATTAACTGCTTAATTTTCTTTCTCCTCGCTATCTTTCTTTTCTTTTCTTTTATTTAGAGGTGCAACCTTTCTACCTCCATTCTTTCCATTTTTATTGATTTCCTCTCAATGACAAGCATGCATGCTTCTCATAATTCCTACAAATATTTTGTTGCTTTTGAGAGTGTGAGTGGGAGGCTAATTTCGTGTCTCCCAAGTCCTAAGAGTACTCTTCGGCTCTTAACATGCACGTGGTCTGATCTAAACCTTCACTTCCGGAAAAGATTTTAAAGTAAGAAATAATTGCAAGAGTGTGGGTATAGGGGACATGTTTGTGATCTAGCTAGCTATTTGAACAACAAGAAATAGCTAAAATAGAAGAACAAAGATACGAGAGATATTGTAACTAGGCGCGTATATGGATCGGGTTAATTCGGATTTTATCAAATCAAATATATCAGTTTGAATTTGAATATATCGGGTTTTTCGGATTTTTTGTTACATAAAATAATTTCAATCTTGCTTTGTTAAAATTTTAAAAAAAGATTTGATAACTGAATATATGTTTAATAAAACTTGAATAACCTAACAAACATATGATCAATTAATATATTATTATGGGAGAATCTTTTAAGTAACATATGATAATTATTTTCTTAGTCCTCTAATAATAATTATTCTGTTAATGTACGCTTTAATATTAAGGTTAGCCCAATATTTAATAATTAAACACAAAAATCAATATTAAACCTAAATAATAATATGTTCTATTTAATTTCAGAATTATCGAAATACCATTTCAAATTCGAAAAAGATAAAAAAATTTAATAGATCGATCTTGACGTATAAATATGAAAGAACAAAGAGATTGACGCATTTCAATAACACTTGATAAAAAAGTAATATTACAATCCATTATTTAAAGTAAATAAAAATGGGTGCACTTCGTAGTTTTATTAAAGTCTTTAACTTTCACCTTATTGCTGGGGTTCTATCCCATCTTGTATCTCCTCCGTCATGTGTTATTGAAATGGGAAAATTAACCTCTAGTAACCGTTCCTAAAAATGTGTGACTTTCTTGACAATCACTCCTCCATAAACTTTGGCAGCCTGATCACAATCCATAATATCCCTATCTTTTTTCAAAGGAATCACGCATTTCCACCAACTAACTGGATATTTTTTCTGAAATGTCCTTGTCGGCGGCACCGATGAAGTTGTTGCCGTCAGTTCATGCAACAGACGACGTTCTTGGCCGTGAGGCAGTTGTTGCTGCCTCGGCATGTTAGTGTTGTGCCCATATTCCTCGTCTATCATTCCAAACCCCTCCAGGTCTGCTCGATATAATAAGTTGCTCTTCTTCTCATATCAAGATAATATGCTAATGTGTGCTTAAAAAATACGAGTTTAATTTGTGGCACTAGAAATATATAAGAGCTAAGTGTTAGTTGTTAATGACCTATTGATTCAATAACTATTTGAGGTCCTTTATATATATAGGATAGAGATAGGTTGGACGCGGGTGGTAGACGTTCCATAGATTTCGACTGACGCTTGTTTGAAGAATATTCCTAATAAAAAAGGAAAATTCGGTGAAAATTCTTTAGGAAAATGTAGGACATTTTGAAAGGTTGGGATTAAAAGGGAAGCAGACATTTTGGATTATGAACTGTATGGGTCGAAATCTGACCACCATATGGTTATCATAAAACGAGACGGTAAGAGGTCGACCCTGCCATGATCGTACCCACGAGACGTAATGGCGACGAGCACCACGGTCCCTACCTGAGTCAAGCTGCTAGAAAGCTTGTATCACAAAATAAGCGTAATCTCTTGAGCAAGTAATGAAGGACTCAGTCATGAGAAAGCACGCCGGTCAAAGACCGTTGGATAAAGGAAAAATTGTTAGTATATATAGAGAGGAGGAGACCAGGAGACCAGTTAGTGGGGGGGGGGGGGGGGGGATCTGGCTACTATAGGAGAGGCCATGATCACAGAACCAAATGGATTTCTCATCTATCAACAACTTTCTCTCTTCTCCTTCCATGCTCCTACGATTATAGCGTATTTTCGCCATAAATGTAAGCTTATCATTTCTACTTGATATGTAATAATCATCTGAAGAAATATTAAATCTATTTATTCTTCTCCAATTTTTATATCCAATATATCTACATCTAGAGTTAATTATGTTTGGCTAAGATTACCCTCCCCTATCTACTAAGTGGTTTACTCAAAGAACTTAACGATTTTTTGGTTAAACATGGACACCGGCCAAGAATCCAAGTACGTAGTTACTAGGACGGCAATTACATGTTGATTTTTTTTGGGAGTAAAGTATAGAATTCAGTATGAGTTATTTGACTGACATCTAAACCTGTTGATACTACTTATTCCTTAATCCTTATCACACCTGTTGATGATTGGGATACCTAACCCCAATTTTTTATGTGGTAAATACGAGGATAATCACCTAACTGTAGCTGTCTCTGTAGGTATGATTATTTGTGTTGGAATCATGAAATTTGTTCCTTGTATTATTTTAAATTTGTTAAATACTAAAGAAAGAAACGCGCATGTAAGATATGATCATAAAATATCTAGCCCTGAATACGGTTCCTTCTGAGCTTCAGACGATAGTTGGTATCCCATCATCCCAAATTTAAACATAAACTAAGTCATTATTGGAGGAATTAAGCATCTGATTAACTAACTAAATTCCTCCCAACGTGGAATGAGTCTGGCTAATTCCCTTTCATATACTTCAAACAAAGAGCTTTTTTGTTTATGATCCGCATGATAACAGTAATGCTACTTTTTGTATTTTGGTTAATCACTGCGGCTGAGAATAAGGGAAATATTTCTTTCTCATTGTATATCCTTCTTCATGAGTCCTGGAATATGCCTTCATTTTCTTTTGTTTTTGTGGAGGTTAAGTTTTATGTCCCCTCCTTAATGTAATAACTCATGGGTGTTAAGGGGCTGGGCCGGGCCGGGCTAGAGGAAAAGGAGACCTGCCAGTCTCGGTATCAGTGCGGATACCGGTTACAAATTACCTCTTTTACCGGTACCGGGCTTAGCCGGTGGAAAATTGAAGCCAAAATTTCACGGTATAGCCAGTTTTCGGACCGGTCAATCAAAAATAGCCAGCGTTTAACAAGTCAATGAAAAATAGCCACCGTTTTGCTGCAATAGAGATCGGTCCAGCATAATATACTGGAGTTCGGTGCACTTGTGTATGAACTCCAGCATATTATGCTGGACCGGTATACTTTGCTGTCTCCAGTATAATATACTAGATACTGGAGCACTGGTGCTCCAAACTCCAGTATATTATACTGGACCATTATACTTGCTGGAACTCGAGTATATTATGCTGGAGTTCTAGTGTATTTATGCTGGAACTCCATCATATTATGCTGGAGTTCCAGCATACTATCCTGGAACTCCAGTATAATATGTTGGAGTTCAAGTATACTTATACTGGAACTCCAGCATAATATACTGGAGTATTTTCCGGGTTTTGAACAGTGTTTTCGCTCAGATTTATCTTTACATAAAAAGTGGCTAAATTTCGATTACTTTTGAAATTGGGCTATTTTTGAATGACCAGTTATAAATCTGGCTATTTTTAAAAATCACCCAAAATTGAACCGAAACGGTACTGGGCCTAATGGGCTGGTCCAGGCAAGTCTTAATGTTTTTTTTGTATTTTGTATAACAATCATACCTTATATATATTAAGATAAAGTAAAAATGTAAAACACACTAAAAAGTAACTTATAAAAAGAATCTTTGAATAAATTTCAAAGGCTTTAAAGCCTTATATTTGAAATTTTGAATAAAAACTTCAAAGGCTTTAAAAGCCTTATATTTGAATATTTCATTAAAAATTAAGATAATACAATGAACATGAAAAAAATTTAACTCATAATTTGAACATTTTTTTAATTTTAACTTGCAAATTAAAGTTTACATTTTACAACAACTAAATTAAAGAAAAAAGAATAAATTCAAAATTTGAATAATTAGATATAATCTTCAAATTTCAAAAGTTTTACATTGCTCTAGTAAGTTCTTCATAATCAATATTAACTTCTTGGCCATCTTCTGGAGTGTTTAGTTCAGATGGGTAATCATTTGTTAATATATTTTCAAGTTCCTCGTATTCTTGTTTATCAACATCTTCACGTCCTTGATTTCTTCGCTCCGATCTGATCCAATCTCTGAAACATACTAAAACTTCCAAAGCATTGCTTCCCAATGAGTGAAACTGATAGCATCCTACGAAGCTCAACTCTATTCAAGGACAATGATGAAGCTTTGGAATCTCAAAGAGAGCCTTTAACAAGATGTCAAGCTAAAGAGTTGCAAAACAAGGTCATTAGGCTTCAAGTGCAAATAAAGAAGTTGCTAATTAGGAGGAAGAAGAGCTTAAGGATAAAGGTTGTGAATTGACTAGGTGTTATAATTTTTTTATTGCTCAAATTTATGTCCAAGAAGAGGGGTATTGGATCCCAAGAGACTTCCTTTGAAGAAGGTCCTAATCAGGCTACTTTTGGACCAATTTGGCACCTAAAATGGGGTCCAAACTTGCAGCCCATGCAGTCAAATTTGAGGACGAATTTTCTTCAAGCAGAGGGGAATGATAGCATCCTAGGAAGCTCAACTCTATTCAAGGACAAGGATGAAGCTGTGGAATCTCAAAAAGAGCCTTTAACAAGATGTCAAGCTAAAGAGTTGCAAAACAAGGTCATTAGGCTTTAAGTGCAAATAAAGAAGTTGCTAATTGGGAGGAAGAAGAGCTCAAGGATAAAGATTGTGAATTGGCTAGGTGTTATAATTATTTTATGGCTCAAATTTATGTCCAAGAAGAGGAGTATTGGATCCCAAGAGACATCCTTTGAAGAAGGTTCTAATCAGGCCACTTTTGGACCAATTTGGCACCTAAAATGGGGTCCAAACTTGCAGCCCATGCAGTCAAATTCGAGGACGAATTTTCTTCAAGAAGAGGGGGATGATAGCATCCTAGGAAGCTCAACTCTATTCAAGGACAAGGATGAAGCTTTGGAATCTCAAAGAGAGCCTTTAACAGGATGTCAAACTAAAGAGTTGCAAAACAAGGTCATTAGGCTTTAAGTGCAAATAAAGAAGTTGCTAATTGGGAGGAAGAAGAGCTCAAGGATAAAGGTTGTGAATTGGCTAGGTGTTATAATTGTTTTATGGCTCAAATTTATGTCCAAGAAGAGGAGTATTGGATCCCAAGAGACATCCTTTGAAGAAGGTCCTAATCAGTCCACTTTTGGACCAATTTGGCATCTAAAATGGGTCCAAACTTGCAGGCCATGAAGTCCTACATAAAGTCACGTTTTTATAGCATAAAAAGGACTTACTTGATGTCCAAGAAAGGTAGAATAGTTGTGCTAGATGTTGAGTGCAAGTTGGTGCCAAGTTGCTTGCAAATTTCCTTCAAGATTTCCAAGATTTTCAAGATTCTATCCAAGATTGTTGTGGGACTTATTTCCATATATTTTGGGACTATATTTATTGATTTCTTAGTTAGTTAAGGTTATGTTTTCCTTTTCCTAAAATTGTTGGAATTACTTTATAAGATTGACTTGGTTTTTGTTTCCTAGAGTTTTACCTTTTCCTATGGTAGTTGGACTTATTGTCCAACGTAGTTTAGGACTTTATTTCCTTGTTTTTAGGTAGAATTTCATGACCCCCTTCCTATATAAAGGGGTATCTTCTTTGCTTTTAGATTCAGATTATTATCAATAAAAATCGTGAGATTTTCTTGCACTCTTGTGTGTGGCTACTATTGGATTTATTCTTCAACCTTCAAGACTTAACTTAAGGTGGTAAGATTAAACTCTTTCGAAATCTTAGATCACTTCTAGTGTGACGACCCAATTTTCCCCTCCGTTGGGTTTCGAGATGGCACCTAGTCTTAAGGACTAAGTAAGCCTAACAATTGCGGAATAATAACAATAAATAATAACATCTAAAATTCTTCTGGAATGCACATTTTACACAATGACCATATTCCCAAAATCCGATAGTACAAGTCATAAGCTCTACAGAGTTTCACTACAACTTCTAAACACAATTGTATGGAAATAAGTGCAACAACGTAAATATAAAATAGGAAGGTGACTCCGAAGCGAGTGAGCGCAGCAGCACGGCTACCTTGAGTCTCCTCGATAAGAATCTGCATAGCTACTAGCGAACAATACCTGGATCTGCACAACAAAAATCTGCATAAGTGTAGTATGAGCACACTACGGCGGTGCCCAGTAAGTATCAAAACTAACCTCGATGGAGTAGTGACGAGGAACAGTCAAGACACCTACTGGTCTAATAAACCGAACATGATATTTGTATAGAGACTACACAATACGGCTAACAATATATTAATTTCAATAAGGAAAGAAAACAACAGGTACTCAATGGAACACCATAAGGAAAACATGGAAAGGTAAGCGAGAATACAATCCAAATCCGAAACCCCAAATACAATAAAGACAAGTTATAACTCAACAGCCCCGATAGTTTTCACCTCAAGTCTTAACCAGTAAGCGTCTATCCAATAGTCAAATCTTTCAAGCGATAAAAATGGTTCAAAATGTACTTCCTTCAAATAATTGTTCTTTTCAAAATAATGTTTTTCGAATATAGTCTTTCAAATAGAAAACCTTCGAATATAAGTCACCTTGTGACACCTCATCTCATAATTATACAATATGGGTCTCTATACCTGACCCCTAACATTTGGCATCCCGTGCCCTCGACACACCTCCTAATCATACTGACAACTCACGTGCCTCAAAAGAGTCATTCTCACATGGAAGGCAAATAACGAGGGTGTACGTCTATACTCAGAAATCTAAAAGAGCCTCCTATCCAATAGGGTGCTTAGCCATGTGTATGCATGTGCAAGTGCCCTAACAGGTTCATACCATCTAGTAAGTATACAGAATATAATGGACAACACATATAATGTTTACACCGGGATAGGATCACTGGAAACAACAGCTTAGAGCACAGTGATAGCAACATGGGGATCTACCAGGATATTGTCCCCAAGTCCCAAACGTAAATGTGCAGTAGGATCTACCGGAATACTGATCCGTAGTCCTAAAGTAAATATGCAGTCTCGTAGTCCCAAAAGTAAACATGTAGGAGGGGGGGGGGGATCTACCGGAATATCATTCTGTAGTCCCAAAGTAAATATCAAGTACAAGGAAATCTACCGGGTGCAGTCCCGTAGTCCGAAAAGTAAACGTGCAGGGGGGATCTACCGGAATATCGTTCCGTAGTTCCAAAGTAAATATCCAGTACATGGGAATCTACTAGGTGCAGTCTCGTAGTCACAAAAGTAAACGTGCAGGGGGGATCTACCGTAATATCATTCCGTAGTCCCAAAGTAAATATCTAGTAACGGGGAATCTACCGGGTGCAGTCCCGTAGTCCCAAAAGTAAACGTGCAAGGGGATCTACTGGAATACCGATACGTAGTCCCAAAGTAGACATGCAGGGGGGATCTATCAGAATATCGTTCCGTAGTCCCAAATATAAATACGCAGCACAACAAACAGCGAACAACAGTTACAACACAACAGAAAGCTCGTACATCACCCCAATACATATAACCAAGGCAATAGCAATAAACAAGATAAGGCAAGTAAATCAACTTAAGGACTGTAAATCACAAGGAAGCGGTAGAACCAGCTCACAAGGAATAACCACAGAAAAGAATACCGGCATAAAGAGAACAGTTCAACAACG
The DNA here is from genome assembly GCF_001879085.1 of Nicotiana attenuata. NCBI lineage: Eukaryota > Viridiplantae > Streptophyta > Magnoliopsida > Solanales > Solanaceae > Nicotiana > Nicotiana attenuata. Next base: position 539,462 of record NW_017670486.1, read on the forward strand.
GAAAAACTAACATGTAGCAATAATCCCACAATATACAAGTCAACAACGAGGAAATCATCACGAGTCGAGTAGTCCCAAATATAGGCAGGTCAACAAAGATATAGGTTATCTAAGCTCCTTTTAAGGTTGGACAATTTCGAGGATATTCGATAATTCAACTTAAGGAAAGGTGATCTTAGCTCCACTTAAGACTAAACAATTTCAGGAGGGAAAATAATAATTCTCAAATAAGACAAACAACTATGAAAAGATAGCATGACGATAGGAGAGGCGAAATTCTTCAATTAAATCAAATAGGAATCAATTAGGCAATAAGAGTAAATCATAAAGCAATTAATTCCAATTGAGCATGTAGAGGTGAAACTAGTAAATAGGAAACTCAGTCATGTCAAGAACACATTCATACCATCTAGTAAGTATAAGGAATATAATGGACAACACATATAATGTTTACACCGGGATAGGATCACTGGAAACAACAGCTTAGAGCATAGTGATAGCAACATGGGGATCTACCAGGATATCGTCCCGAAGTCCCAAACGTAAATGTGCAGTGGGATCTATCGGAATACCGATCCGTAGTCCTAAAGTAAATATCCAGTATAAGGGGATCTATCGGATACAGTCCCGTAGTCCCAAAAGTAAACATGTAGGGGGGGGGGGGATCTACCGGAATATCATTCAGTAGTCCCAAAGTAAATATCAAGTACAAGGAAATCTACCGGGTGCAGTCCCGTATTCTGAAAAGTAAACGTGCAGGGGGGATCTACCGGAATATAGTTCCGTAGTTGGGGTCAAACGAACTTCGATTTTCGAGTTCTTTATATGTACAGACTCGTGAGATGATGAAGAACATTTTGGTATAAATTTTGTCCAGTTCTTGGACGCGGGCCGGGGGTCGGGTTTTGACTGATTTCGGGTTTTGTGCTTAAAATCGATATTTTTCAATTGGAATTCATATATTTAGCATAATATAATGATAAAAATCTGAACTTGGTAGATTTGGAGCACTCGGAAGTCGTTTCGAAGGGCAAACGCATTGCAAGCTAGATTTCGGGCCGGATTGAGGTGAGTAATGATTTTAAATGCTGTCTTGAGGGTATGAAACCCCGGAATTCATAGTGTACGGCTATGTTGAGGTGACTTAATAGCTAATTGTTTGATATTATTATATTTTGGGCTAAAAGCCATATGTGGGCTTCGTGCCAGCTGTTTGAACCCTTAGAGAATTTTTAAATGATATTTTCCTCACTGATTGATTTCATACTGGTGCTCAGTCATACTATATTTTTCTATTTTAGAAACTCAGCTGTATTATTCTGTTTTAAATACATTAAATGATATTTCAAAGGTATTTGAGCTGAGCTTCATATTTTACTGTGGCCCGAGGGGCTTATGAGATTCTGACTGAGTAAGGCCGAGGGCCTGTGTTGTGAGGATACATTTGGGTCGGGCTGCACGCCGCAACAGTGATACATTGATTATGATAATGAGGCCGAGGGCTTGAGATTGTACGCCACGAGGTGGCTTGAAATATTGATATGAGGCCGAGAGCCTGTTTATGATGCCACGAGATGGCTTGATATTGCGCTTGGGCCGTAAGGGGCCCCTCCTGGAGTCTGTACATCCCCAGTGAGCGCGGGTACCCATTGTGATATGAGATATAGCCCGAGGGTCTCGTATTGTTCTGTGACATTTGCCCGAGGGGCTGATTCTGCTGTTACTGTGCCCGAGGGGCAGTTATTATGTGTTTACTCTTCTGTTGTTTTCCTGCATATTATTTAACTGTTTGGAAGACGTTTACGAGATTTCACTGTTTTAATTATAATTACTGATTTGTTGTGCCTCTTGTAGCTTAATGTTGTGCCTTACGTGGATTTATATTACTCAGTCTTCATTTATTTTTATTACTCACTGAGTTGGAAGTACTCACTTTACTCCCTGCACCTTGTGTGCAGATTCAGGTATTTCTGAACCCGGTAGCGGGTTGGTTGCTCAGAGGCAGAGTCATCGGAGTTTAGCAAGGTAGCTGCCCAACGTTCGCAGCACTGCTTTTCTCCCTCTCGATTTCACTAGACTGTATCTACTACATTTTAGACTCTTGTTGTATTCGGACCTTAGTAGATGCTCATGAGTAGTGACACCCCGATGTCGGGCAGTGTTGAGTTTGTTTTCCGCAAATTATACTGTTAACTGCTTATTTTTGAGATTTTATCATGTTTACGACTTAATACTTATTATGTTACTGCTCATGATTGGAAATGGGATTGTGTCGGTTGGCCTTGTCTTCACGAGAGGCGCTATCAGATCCGGGTTTAGGGTCGTGACAGAAACTGGACATTCGACTGAGGCCTTATTCCTTTTCTTTACCATGTGTCTCTAAACATGTGTAATACTATTAATTTTTGCTTTTTTGCCACCTGTGTTTGATCTTTGCAGTAATGGGGACATCTGTCTTCCACTTCCACTTTCAATATTTTTCATACTTCATCACAAATTCTCTTTCATTTTCTTGCATTCCTCCCAGCTGATGTGGTGCTAAAAATTAGGGCTTATCTTTACAAAATTATCAATTCGCATACGTTGCTGCTTTACCGGTACATGACATTTCTTCTCATCGTATTCAGTTAGTTTCTGTTACCATATATTTTTTCTGCTTTTTCCCTTGTTTTACCATTATCCCTGAAGAACTAAAAGAGCAAAAATGAAACTTCAATTCTACCGAGTTTTTCATTTTTTTTTTCCTTTCACGTGTTTGTTTGTGCTTAGAGGGAAACTGCATTTGCCATCCACCATGGAGGTAGATTGAAGGCTTTCTAACAATAGATTTTTTAGTAGAGTGTTTCCGACGATAAACACTTACCTACAAATTACAACAATTCTGAGACATAATCTTACCCTTTTGAAAACATTTGAGATCTGAATCAAATTTGGGTACAATTTGAATCATTTTGTTTAATCTAGATCCAGCAATAATGACAAAGTGGCGTCTGCAAAAGTGCAAATGGATGAAAACAAATAAAGGTAAATGATTAGGAAAAAAGATAAATATTAATTAGTAAAAGCTCCACTTTTCTAACCATGAAGGTGGAAAGTCTTGCAAGCTCAAAAAAAATTGGTCGACCATAGAATATGAGACTCTGTGTAGTACAGATTCTTGTGTGTGTACCAATTGTGTAAGGGAGTTGTAGTTCATGAAGTCCTCATAAAATTTGGTCTTCTATCCCAACTGCTGGTTGGTTTTATAGTAGAGAGGTATACTTTGTCAGATACCAACGTTAAGTTATTGAATAGGGCTTTTTGGTGCTTTGCGTTATATAAAAAGTACTACTTTCTCAGTGTAACTTTTTTGGTTTGAAGTAATCAGATTGGGAATCAATTTGTATATTTATTCTATTTATTAGTTTTGTTGTAGTGGAGCTTGTGCAAACAGTTTTGCCTAATATTAGATTAGGCGCCAACTCTTAGTTAGTCTTTATGACTCAGAGCAACAGAAGATTACCGAAAAGTTCGGGAATTCCATGGAAGAGATTTAGAATGATCTAAAAACTTTCTTTTCGTGAAGGTGTAATACTTACACTTTCCTTTACTTTTTAAAATGAGCGTAATGAGTGATCCTTGTTCGGTCATAAATATGAGCTTCCTAAGTTCCATGAGTTTCCGTCTTATAATGCTTTCCTTGAACTTTATACAATATTCTACTATGAGGCTACGCGAAACAAAAGACATATGTGATTACTCTTGGTTACATCAATCGCTTAAAGTAAAAGGTCTTGCTTTTGATAAATTGACATGTCATTATTTGTTTTTTGGACTCTATGAGTCAAGTCCGCTGATCTTGGAGTTAAATTTATGACAATTATGATCCTCCCGGAGAAAATCAGCAGATAAGTTTACACTCAACATGATTATCAGTAAATATAATGAAGAGGTAAGATCAAGAAGGCACCTTTGATCTATTTACTCTAACGATTACCTTTTATATCTGTCCGAAGTGTTCTAAGTAGCTTTGTATGTACTATGTAAGCATTTCAGTTGTTAGCAAATGTCTCAAATCCATAAAGTAGAGTAGTCCCTTTTTTCCCTTGATCATTCATGGATTTCAGGTTGTTCATCATTTGCACAAATGAATATAAAAGGGGGATTAACAGATGAAATTCGAATCTCGAAGATTTGAAGGCAAAGGCTTCCTTGGTATCTTTTCTAAGCTCTACTGCACATGCATCAAAGCATTTTCATTAATGTGCTTTGGTATTTCAGTAAGAAATAAATTTACTTGAATCAAAATTTCTTCCTTCATGTGCTTTATTTTATTCCACTAAGAAACCTACAAATGGAATGTTGGTTGTTAGTGGGTCTTTCAAGCATTAAGGTAACACTCTTTAAATGGAAAATTTGTCTTTCGTATAAATCTTGCTATGCAAAAATTTTAAATTTGAATTATCCATGTTGAATTTCTTCTTTTCCAAATTGGCAAGTGAAATCAGTGCAAGGTCTAATCTATAACATTACTGTTCACTTTTACATTCCAGATGAGAATATTATGGGTGTCAATGATCGAGGTGAGAGTTCAACCAACGTACAAGTCAATGTTCAGATATGAAATTTTTTATTTAATATCATGGCTTTCTTTNAGATAGTTCACGGAGAATTTCTTAGCACTATCTTTTTGTACAGAAAAAATGCAACATACACCAAAAAAGTTCATATATGAGTATCTCAGTGCAGGTTATCTTGGGAAGCTTTACTTTAATTTGACACTCTAGCTAAGATTAATGGTATGAGTAACTTTGTCCTACGCCTAGACATTAAGTGCTAAACCAGTTGCCGAATTCCATATGACATTCAGTAATCAAAATATTTTATCCTCTCGGCAACAAATCATATCATCAAACAGTAGCTTGTTTGGACATGACCTTTATATTGAAAGAAATATTCTTTGTAACCATATCCAAAACATCAGCAATTTTAGGACCAGACAAAACGCAATAGCAAATATCGGAAACACACTTTGAAACCCCAAAGATACAGTGAAATCTCATTCTCCACCCTCAAATGAAAAAATAATAAAAAGAAAAGAGAATCAGTTTGAGTATTTCTAAGAATAGGGAGGAGATGGAAGGATAATCTTACTTTGCTCAAATTCATCGTTAAAGCATTTGCCGAAAAAGTCAGACCAACGGAAGTCAAATCAAAAGTCTAGGTTATTCCTTGCAAAATCAAAAAAAGTTGAAGCGAATCTCAGGAAAAACGCAGCTTCACTAAATTGAAGAAAGAAATGAGAGGAACTGAAGTCATAAAATAAAGACAACGGAACACCCAAGAAAACCATAAATGGAAATACAAAGAGTATAACTGAAATTTCATACACTAATTGACATACCGACCTAAATTACTTTAAGCCGTCTAAAAGATGAGAAATTACAGCGGAAAAAATTTCATATTTTGGATAACACTTGGTACTGGTGGTATAGGAGAATCAGCAAAATCAAAGAGAGAGAAAGATGGACGGAGAAGAAGCACATGAGAGAAATAAAGAAATGGAGAATTGGAGATTGGAATGGGTCATGGATGGGGATAACTCGGATAGATGGAAAGGACACGTAAGGACTTAGGAAGAAGCACAATAATACAACAACTGGACTCAGTTGAAATTCCGCAGATGCCCTTATTTTGAAACGTAATGACAAATAAGCAAGCATGTCGAAACTCTTCGCTGAATAACTCATAGTAGATAATTGCTCGATAGTACTGATATTGTCAGCAGATTAATATCCTTCGCAAATAGTGAAACTCCCTGCTAAGAGAATGTATAGCTCTCATTGATTGCACAGGCAAAAGTATTTTTTATAACTATTCATATCTTTTTTTAATAATGTCTTGTTAAAGTAGCAAAAGGCAAGGAAAAAATAAAAGAATCAAATGCTTAGACTTTAATATGAATACAACCAAACTTTTTAAATCCATAACAGTCAGATTTTTACATTCATATAAAGTATCAATGGATTTTGGATACTGAATATCGCCCAACAAGACGAGGCAGCTTCATAACAACCGGTTTTGACAGACTATAGTCGACAGAAACATAACTAATTGTAATTGATACTCAATGTCTGTCAAAAAAAAAACAATCCCCCAATTTCATCCATCAAAACCCTAACTCAGAAATTTCCGGATGTTGTGTAAGTTGAAACAAATTGGAACAAAAAAAAGGAGAAACAACACATAGAAAATAACAAAATCGATATTAAAGACTAAGAAATTTACCTGAAAGTTCAAGAGATTTGAGAGAGAAAGTGGGAACAAAAAAAATTTTATTTTGGTTCTTTTCATGATTTTTAATTTTATAATAGAATGGTAAAACTGCATTTTTAAACTCTAACCTTGCTGAGTTTTGAAGTTTCGTGCTTTCCTGGGTGCTTCACGTACTTGTTAATTTTGCAATTTGAGAGCTGTTATAATGGGAGAAAAATATGATAGTTAATCATAATATTTTAACAGACTGAAGCATCAATCTGGTGAAGGTGTTTCTAAAGCTCTTATCAAAGAAGTGTCTTAAAATTTTTACTGTCTTAATAATTTGTTTTTAACAACCTTTTAGTATTAAATGGCAATTGAGAGTCAAAAACAATGAGCCCAAGGACCAACTTGATTTTGATTAAAGAAACAGAGTACTTTCATTGGTAAATTTCTGGCGTCCTAGGTATTTTCACACACTAATATGGCTGAAAATCTTGACTTTTGATGTGGAAGTTTTTAATTATTAAATAGTAGTCTACTCCCAAGTTTCATATATGTTTTGCTGGTGTATTTTCTTCCCGATAAATGACTTTGATGATCTATCTTTGCGTCAATGATTACTGTGAGTATATTCGTTAGATGTTACTTATTATAAAAAAGTCTGTGGTAATTATTGTTCTTAATTTCTTGAAATGGTTGATGCATAGGGCACTATGGTTGTGTTGATGGACAATGCACTTTATTTGAAAAGGATTAATGTTCACCTCTGTCTAATTTTCTTTCATGTGTTACAAGAGATGATCTATATAATGAGAATGACTAATGGATGTATACCTACGTACAATGACGTTTAGAGTAATGATAATAGACTGGATACATGCCAAATTTTAGATAGAAAATCTAACCATTATGGTCCCTATAGGCAGCACGCTGGACTATTATGAAGCAAACAAGTTTGACCTTAATAAAATGAATATTTTTACTTGCTAAGAGTAATAAGAGAATATATGACGGATTAGAAAATTATTAAAATTGACTTTAGTCATTAAGAAATCAACATGTTGAATCAATATTTTGGATATCATTTTGCTGATTGTATGTATTGATGAGTATTGAAGCTACAAGTCCTTGCTCAGATGGTCATCTTTTGTTCTTGCTTAGTTGAACATCTTTTAGTTTGCATATAGTTGTTGGCTGTGACTTTTACTTTGATAGTTCTTAGTCCCTAACTAGCAGATATTCCGTACATCCCAAAAGAAAGAGAATTACTTTGATCTTTATGGTTGGAGGTGCTTGATATGTGTTTTAGAGTGGAGGTGGATAGGAAAGCATTCTTTTAGTTTCTTTATTCTAATAACTGTAAATATAGGAATGCTTTGTACCATGGATTTTATTGAAAGGGTCCTCCAAATAACATAGTTAATTGTTTTCGCAATTATTTAAACTTAGAGGCTAGAAAAAAAACTACTTTTTCCTAATTTTCTTGACTATGTGACTACGCCGTAATGCATACAGAATTAGTTGTCAGCTTCACATTTAATAAGGATATTTCTTTCCTGTAAGAATATTGAGTCTTGAGTCTGGTCCAGTGAGGCATCAAGTGCTTCTGTAAATGATCATTGGAATACCATACATTTTAGAGTTTATCAATTTGATGTTTAACTTAAAGAATTAGTTTTTATATTTTGCTAATCCAAGCACAAACCATATCCTGTTTGAATGTCTCCTTTATATATGAAAGTAAAATTGTGTGTAAGATCTATTCGAAATAGCCATCTTACATGTCACTTTTGTCAATCGAGAACTTTATACCTTGGATCGTATTCATAAACTTTTTGTGTTGTGTAAAGGCTCATTTAAGTTTATTGACCATCCAATAGGGCCATGAGTTCAGACTGTATTTCTTTATTATTAAGAGATCTTCCCTTCCACAGCAGATTAAGAGGTGAAACATACCCAACATGGTGCTAATGTGAATACAATGATCAGGATCTGTAAGGGCTTGTTTGTTCGCATATCTTTTTTTTCCCTTTTTCATGTTGGATTAAAGATCCTCTAACAATATCTTTATTGTATTTGATCGTGCAGGTATGTCTTATTTTAGAAGCTACCTCACTGATAAAGTAATATGAGAGTAATATGATGGTTAATATAAGATAGTAGCATAACAGTTGAAACTTGCTGATAGGTTTATTTCTTTTTAAGTAATATGTATCCGGTCTATTTGAAATATTGCATTTATGAGGATGAATCTCACTAATAAGTTGTCTGATGTTAATACTTCTGGTGGGAATTGTCACTTATATATACATTCTCTACGCTTCAGGTCATATCTGTGCTCTTGGTGTTCTGTTAGGTTCTTTTAATTCTGAAATAATGACAATTTCCAGCACGGGCCATAACCATCTATATAATTGAAGAGCCAGAGTTTCGACCTGGTTACTTCATGGCAATAAAAGTAAAGTTAGGGTTATTCTAGTCATTTTAGTATAAACTCTACGTGGATTTTTTTTTATTGAATCCACCGCATACATTAATCCTTATTTCGCTATTTTTCTTCATAGTGAGCTTTCTTCTCTCTTCATCTTCCCCGCTGATGCCTTTGATTTTCAATGAATTTTACTGATAATACATAACTAGGTTTTTTTTGTGCTCAATTCAGGTTTTATTTTGCTTTAATTTCAATTCAGTTAGATTTTTAAGTTTTTTTTTCTGCTGTTGTATATAACTAAATTGATATTTGTTCAGTTTCAAAGTTAATTGAGGAAAGAGCATTTGTAGCGAATAAGGTCAAGAAGTGGTCAAGAATGGTACGCTCAATGGACATGTCTCTCTTGATAATTTGAAGTAAGCTTTTTCTTTTGCACCATTCGTGTTTGATGACATGCAAAGCCTCTTTGATACTCGAGTCACTAAGGTTTAAGAATTTATCCTATTGTTGAATTTGATTTTAGGGGTTTTGTTTCTTTATTTTTGCAGGACTTTGTTATTGTAGAATAAAGGTATTTATATGTACTGGTGACGTTTAAACCGAAATATTTTTCTTGCTTGAATTGTGCTAAAAGAAAGTAAGAACTTCGTGAGAATATTTTTAGTAAGGATCAATAATCTTACCTACAACAATAGAAGAAAGCCGAAACCTTTGCAGGCTCAAACCTTCATGCTTCATCAGCTTGATTGAATAATGTTAGGACAAAGAAAATAAAGGCCATGGCGTGGTCGAGGCAACACTCAAATAAAAGAAACCTGAGTCCAACTGCATTATCAACAAAAAGTATCTCCAAAATAATTTTTGGCCACCTTATCACAATGGCACAATGCTGCAGCAGCAAAATAGTGTGAGATAGCCAAATCTGCTCTGCTTCAAGCAGCAACAAAGGCAATGTGGGTAGACATATTTCAACCCTGAATTGCTTAGCTTCTAGCAATGGCATGTTTAATCTTAGCACGCCTTCATCATCAACTGCAGGCAATAATTTTTCTCTCTCAAGGCCAGGAATGCACATAATACTAGTATTACAGTTCTGCAATCCATCCACAGCTGGTGCAACAGAAACGGTAGATATATTAGCTCCATAAGCTTTGTCAGCTTCATACACAAGTAATAGTCCATCCCTCTTCTTGTGGAAACGCCTTCAAACATAAACAACAGGTTTTCTATCTTTGTGGCTGCGATGACTTCCGATAAAAGAATTCTCAGCCTTGCTAAGATCAGTCAGTTTGTCAGGGAATAAAAGATCACAATCTGGCTTGCCTTTACTGTTGTTCAAGGAACATAAATTCCAGTTTGTGCTCTCAGTTTTGGCATGTAGCAGTGATGAGACAACATGGGTAGATAACTAAAACGATTTCTGTTTCTTTGATGGCCTGGAAGAAGAAAACTTTACTCGACGAGGTGATCGAGACAACCAAGATATAATCGGCTCTGAGTCCAGACTGTTACCTGGGTGGCTGTCATCATCTTGAGACTGCTCTACCTCTCTGATAATTCCCTTTCCATCTTTTTATCACGGGAAAAGTCAATCCATGCCACAAAGAAACTTGATTAGCTATGAAATATATAGTCACTTTGTAGGTGAACACTGTTACGGAGAATCACTACAATAGCACATTTTTTTTATGACTTCAGTAACTATATATGCCTTTTATGTTTCTATATAAGAAGCAACCCCGAAAAAACCAGGTTCTTAGATATCGCAAAACAAAATAAACTTTATGTTAATGTAGCTTCTCTTCTATTGAAATGTTGTAGTTGACGGCATATAAAGTTATTGAGGTGAGATAAGCTTTTCTTATTTATAAGTCACAGTTCAAGAAAGTAGGAAATATTATGTGTAATTTTACATCTCCCAAAAAGTACAATGAGTATATTTCATCTAGAAACTTGCCGGCTAACTAAGAAGAACCAAGAAGAGGAGAAAGCTTGAGAGTCCTCGACATCATTTATCAAATTACCTTATTTGAATGAAGACAATTCTGCTTGGCAACAAACAAATGTGAAGTAATTAAGAACGCACAGAGGAATATTTTTGCTTTCTTTCCAAGGTGAACTTATGCATATAAAAGAAGAATAGTTCTACCGGAACTAAACACTCAAATTGGAAGGTTCACACAAAAATAATGTAGGAGCCAACTAATCTTCAAAAAATAAGATATGAAAATGTAACAGAATGCCATCTCTTCTCTGCCACTTTCTTGATTCATAATGAATTTCTAAAATTCCAGTGCGCTTGAGCAAGAAATATACTGATATAGTTGTGCAATTTCAGGCAATCAATATATATTACACATAGCAATGAACCTACCATCATCTACTTAATTTTTGTTTCCATAACCAATTAGAGGAAATACATTGATGGTTCATTAAATTGTTGATCTAAATTGAGAAGCCTATCTTAAGATAATGAGACAAAATCAAATCATCCTAGGACCTAACTGAGTTTGACAGCCTCGCTCCTCAAGTACACCGTATCCTTACCTATATTGTTTATTGCCAATCATATGAACTTTACTTTCTAAGTAATCAGTCAAGTTCATAGGTTTTTTTTAGCGATGCATCTTGTGCATACGAATGCACTATCTTTACATTAAGAAAAAGGGTATATTTTTTGTCACCTAAATATGAAAGATAAAATGAATAATAGACTGCTAAAAAGCTTACATCAAGTTTTGTGAAGAGATTAATTTAACAAGCTTATAAATAATTACACCATCTAAGGCCCTCAAAAAAAAAAATTCTCAGTCGATTTTGCATATAAATGGATAACGTACAATCTAATGCTTTCTCGTGCAACATTTTATATGCAGAACATACACCAGATTCAGAACATGTAGAATCAGCCTTTATCAATCACGACTATCGAATTCGAGCTATAAATAGCTGTTATATTTACTTATCAAAAAAGAAAAACAGAAAAGGAAGCTAACACTTCCATTTTCTAATTTTCTGCAGTAAAACATATGACATAAAAAGATCTAGCATATCTTACTGAATTGAAAAGCTTGATCAAAGGATAAGTTGTGATTTGCTTTTACTGATTGGATAAAAACACTAAGGCAACAACAGTCCAAATGGTGAAAAATAGAAACAAGCTAAATCTATGGATATTTGAAAATCCAATGCAATCAAGATTCACATATGTTATCATCTGGGAAGAAAAGCGCACACTGAGATTTTCTAAAAGTATAGAAACTAAAAATAAAACATTTCCAAATGTGACACAAAGAAAATAAAAATAGGTGTCCTTGATTTAAAACAGGCATAGCCTAGAATGTAAAGGCCGCGAGAAATAGGTAGAGAAGTCCCTAAACCAAGAATTTAAAAAAAAAAACAAATAGATTGAACTCACCGCAAGCTAGAAACAAAGAGACCTAGTCCCCATCATCGGTTGCCATCCCAGTACACTGCCCATTGAACAGACAAATCAATATTAACCAGTCCAAGCGCAACGGAAGAGCACAAGAGGAAGATGATGAAAATTATTTTGCCTATTTTTCATCCTCTTAGTGGTTGCGTCATCTAGACACCAGATGATACACACAAGTAAGAAAAAAAGATAGCGAAGGGAAGGGGGAGACACAAGAGAGAGGATAGAGAGAGCCAGAAGGAGCATCGAGATGATAAGACTCAAAAATGTGGCAAATCAGGAGAATAATGCTCAGGAATCCATGGAAAAAACGATGGAGAAGATATTGGGACTGTTAGAAATATGCATTAGAAGCTGCTCTCAGTAAAATTACTTTACTGTTTCAGCTTAAGAGTTATTTACTGCAGTAATTTAGTTTGAATTTGAAATAACTTTGAACTAGTCTTTAGGTGTGAACTAGTCTCTAGGAGTTAGTTATTGTAACGATCCGACCGGTCGTTTTGAGCCCTAGCGCGTCATTCAGCAGTCTGAGGCCATGAGCAGCTTCATTTCAGGTATTGTGACTTGTACGCGTGGTCGGAATTGAATTTCGGGAAGTCCAGAGTTGATTTGGAAGGAGAATTCTTGTTTCGAAAGCTTAAAGTTGAAAGAATGAACTAGGAGTGGAATTTTGAGTAAACGACCTCGGAATCGGGATCTGAAGGTTCCAGCAGGTTCGTATGATGATTTCGGACTTAGGCGTATGCCCGGATTGGGGTTTGGATAACTCGGGAGCATCTTGGCGCCTATTGTGGAAGTTAGCATTTTGGGAGAAATTTCTTAATTTTGGCTTGAAGTGCATTTCAGTGTTATCGATGTCCGTTTGGGATTCCGAGTCTGTGAATAGCTCCGTATGGTGATTCTAGAGTTGGAGGCGCGATCGAAAGTGAATTCGGAGGTCCGTAGGTCATTTTGGAGCCATTTGGCTAAAGATAGAAATTTGGAGGTTTTTGAGAAGTTTGACCGGAAGTGGACTTTTTGATATCGGGGTCGGAATCCGATTCTGAAAGATGGAGTAGGTCCATAATATCAAATATGACTTGTGTGCAAAATTTGAGGTCAATCGGACGTGATTTGATAGGTTTAAACATCAGAAGTAGAAGTTTGAAATTTCGAAGTTCATAAAGCTTGAATCGGGGTGTAATTCATGGTTTAAGCGTTGCTTGTTATGATTTGAGGCCTCGAGCGTAATGTGTTTTGGGATTGGTTTGTAGGTTCGGTTGAGGTCCCGGGGGCCTCGGGTGGATTCTGGGTGGCTAACGGATCGAATTCGGAGTTTGAAGAAGGGCTGGAGCTGCTGCTTCTGGTATTTCCGCTTCTGCGGATTTGGGACCGCAGAAGCGGCCCCGCAGAAGCGAGAAAGAAGCCGCAGAAGCGGTTGGATGTGAAGCAGCCCAGGACCGCAGAAGCGGCCCTAGACCCGCAAAAGCGGAACCGCAGAAGCGGTGGCCGACCGCAGAAGCAAAAATTGGGCTGGAGCGCAGTGTTCGCAGAAGCGGCGTTTGGTCCGCAAATGCGGGACCGCGGAGGCGGAAATATTTCCGCAGAAGCGAAAATAGCTGGGGCAGAATGGTTGTTTAAAAATCGGGGTTGAGTTCATTTCTCTCATATTTTTCATGGCTTCGGGCGATTTTTGGAGGGCTCCAAGAAGGGATTTCATCATCAATGATAAGTTAAGTTATTCTCACCTATTTCGAGTTAAATGCATCAAATTACATGAGGATTTTAGCATGTAAATTAGTAGAAACTTGGGGGTTTTGGTAGAAAGACCTAGAGTTTGTATTCTTGGAATTTAACCACGATATCGAGTATGTAATTTAGTGAAAATTATATATTTGAGTTCCTAAGGTCATGGGTAATCTTTATCTTAAAAAAATTTCGGATTCCGGGCACGTGGGCCCGAGGGCGTTTTGGTCAACCTTTCGACCAGAGTTAGGAATTGCTATAAATTAGATTGTAATGAATAATTGAGCATATATTAATGGATTTGCGTAACCGTTGGCTAGTTTTGGAGCTTGGTGCATCAATTAGAGTCTTCGGAAGGGCGTGGAATGCCGGTTATGGATCTTAGGAGCGAGGTGAGTCTCCTTTCTAACCTTGTAAGAGGGAATTGTCCCCATAGGTGAAATAAATGATTATGTGCTTCTATTTGCGGGGGCTACGTACGCATGAGGTGACGAGAGTCCGTGCGTAGCTACTATTATGCTATTACCCGGGTAGTTAGGACCCAAAAGCATGTTATACTTAGATTGTTTATGAACCCATTGATAGCTTGAATTGCTTAAATCACATTGAATTAGTAAGTGAATTTCTAAAAGGATTAAACTTTATTTCTTAAAATTTGTTAAAGGAGAATTGGTTTTATTTGGATAAATATTCCCCGATAAGTTCTTAATTGACTGATTGAGTATGTATCCCTATGTGTACCTGCGTCGCATGCATGATTCGCAAGTAGGGTATGTGTTTATTTATGGAACGGGCCGAACGCCTCGACAGATTAAATAGATGCATCTATGGTTCGTGCCATTCGACCCTCGACAGTGCACAGTTTACATTTCTGTTGGAGCGGGCCGTCGACCTCGGCATGATTTGTGCATGATATATATATTGTTTCCCGAGAATTTTAAATGTTGATATTTCCTTTCATGGCTTGATATAAATTTATAAGATAATGAAAAGTAAACCTTGAAAATCCTTTATTATTTGTTAAAGGTGTTTACCTGTCTTCTCGCTTTGTGAGTTAGAACTACTATACAAATCCACGATTTCCTCATACTTTTAGTATATTATTATTGGACCTCTAGCAAGTATTGAAGTCGACCATCTCGTCTCTACTTCTTTGAGATTAGGCGGGATACTCATTGAGTACACGTTGTTTACGTACTCATACTACACTTCTGTGCATTTTTGTTGCACAGGTATATTTATCTCTAGCAGCCCACTGGGCGTAGCAGCGCGGATGATTCTGGGACTAGGTGAGCTGCATCATTCGAGACGGCTGCAGCTAGAGCAGTCCCTTCCAGTGTACTGTATTCACTTCCTGTCCACTGTATTCCGGACGGATGTTTTATTTTATTTTCTTGACAATAGATGCTCATGCACTT
This sequence comes from Nicotiana attenuata, assembly GCF_001879085.1. Lineage (NCBI taxonomy): Eukaryota > Viridiplantae > Streptophyta > Magnoliopsida > Solanales > Solanaceae > Nicotiana > Nicotiana attenuata. The sequence continues at coordinate 554,712 of NW_017670486.1, forward strand.
GTGACACCGGGTTCTGGGATGGTTTGAAGTATTGTATTAACTGCTTATCATTTAAATTTGATTTGAGACTATATTCTTTAAAAATTGCTAAATTTGGAGGAAAATCCTAGATTTCAAAAGTATTAAAACGAGATTTTGATTAAGTAATTAGGTTGGCTTGCCTGACAGCAGTGTCCGGCGCCATCACGACCCTTAGTGAATTTTGGGTCGCGACAAATTTCCTTTCATGGCTTGATATAAATTGATAAGATAATGAAAAGTAAACCTTGAAAATCCTTTATTATTTGTTAAAGGTGTTTACCTATCTTCTCGCTTTGTGAGTTAGAACTGCTATATAAATCCACGATTTCCTCACACTTTTAGTATATTATTATTGGACCTCTAGCAAGTATTGAAGTGTCCTGTATTGGTCTGGCTGGCCTTGTCTTCACGAGAGGCGCCATCAGGACCGGGCTTGGGAATTGGATCGTGACAACAAGGATAGAGATGATGTTTCCGAATCATATGAAAAGAATATGATAAGAATATTTGCTTTCAAAAGAACTCGAGTCACCCAACTATAGGACTACACACTCATCATTACTGCTAAGCCATGGACCTTCAGAATAATTAAGCAACTTTTTCCCACCTTCAGAGAATCCTAGGAGTTTTAACACACAGTATTGTGTCATCCAAAAGAAGTTAAAAAGATATGCCAAATAGAATGAGGGAGTTAACATTCAATGAGCTAATAAACCTCTATGTAAGTAAATATTCATGGCTCTTCTGGGAAAGACAGCCTTTATTGCCAGAGCAAATAAGTTTACCATACAGAATTAAATTATAATATGTCACGACCCAAAATCAGCTAAGAGTCGTGATGGTGCCGGACACAACTTTCAGGCAAGCCAATACCAAGAAGTTAATTAAATTCTCATTTTAGTTTTTGTTGAAATCATTCCTTTTATACTTTTACAGTTTTACCTGCCAAAAAAATATAACGGGTAAATTGACTAGAATTAACTGGTTAAGCAGCTAGTCTTGTTTGGATTTACAACAGCGCTAGTTGGGAAGCTTCAGTATAAGCACAATTCACAGACCTTAGAGTAGTGCCATGTAGCTCTTTTACAGTTATTTTCTTTCCGGTGCAGTATGTCTACCTATCCTGGTAGATGATATTCTTACAAAAGAAAAAATGTGTTGTCAGAAGTTCTTTTTGATTCATGTATTGGAGCTTTTCTAAATGTAGGTAGTGATGCTACTGTTTGTGCAGCTTCATTGCTTCTTGGTATGAATGACAGCAGACCAACTAAGAGCAGTAGAGAACGATCAGATAGTCCTTTTACATTTCCTCGTTAACGTCGTTATGTTAGACCAAGACTGTATCTAAGTATTGATTCGGATTCTGAATAGGAGCAGATTCCATGGTGGCAGGACAATGATTACTTTTGCTCAGCAAATTATGTGGATGTGACAAGATGAGCTCTTGCTAGTGCGCACACATCGATCAACAGGAAACTGCTCTCTTACATCACTGCTGGCACCTAGGAGTTCTCTTATTTGTAGGTACTCCACTCTTCAAATTTGTATTAATATGTATTCATGTTTGTTCATTTCAGATTCCTAATTCCCTAGCGCCCTCACCTCTCTCTCTTTTATGTTGCGAGCAGGACCGGAATACATTCTTTTCTCTTTCATTTCCTGAATGATTCCCCGGAGGGTGATCGCTAGTGAATTGTACATTTGGACAGCTTAGCTCAGTACAAAAAGTTCTAGTAACATCCACTGGTAAATCAACTTTGGATATAGAGTGGGAGGCATTTTAGTGATTCAAAATCTCCTTTTGCCTTGTGGGAGGCCAATAGCCTGTAAATATGTTTAACTAATTTGTAAAAGTATATTGTATGTGAATGTGTTAATCGTTCTAGCTCAATGGACGGTGGATTGCGCCAGATTGTGCATGAGTGCACGAAGTGAAAATGAGGTTAAATCTCGTGATATTTTTGGTGCAAGGAAAGGTAGGAGGGACTGATGATAATGAGATTTTTTTTTCCCAGTCCAATGTATTTGGAATGAGAAAGGAATGCAGAACTCGTGATAGAGTTGTATGATTATGTGATACGAAAGTGGAGGAAACTGTGCCCAATCCTTATGTGAAAATGAGTACATGTCCCTTGTTTCTTGTTTGTAAAGCGTATTGATAAGCCGACTCAGTTCATATTCTCTCCTTTAAAACTGGCTTTTGAAGGACAAGTGTTTTATGAGCGCAAGTGTTCATAAGATCTGTTATACGATTTCTATAACAAAAGATATGTAAAACACTCACTCATAATCATCCGTGCTGTTTAATACCTTCACTTGTGATCAGGTCAATAAAATTGAAGTTGAGGGTATTTGCGTCCATTTACCTATTAACCAATATATTATGCTTATGTGTCTTTCCATTTTGCAGCCACCGCATATCCTCCTCCTCTGCCATCTTAGTGTTCTTTCTCAATCGGTGTTTCCCTCATGTTCTCTTTCTCTTCTCTTCTTCATCCCTCTTTCAACTGTTACAAATTATTTTTGATTCATAGGATTAAGTATAATCAAGTGGTAGACTTGACCACTTGACATAAAAACCCTACGAGTTGAGATTTAGGTAAGCAGTTGCTCTTTTGTCAATTAGTGGCGGTGACGGATTTATTCCGCTTTCTATCCCCTTTAAAATACCTAATTTTGTGTTTATTACTAGAAATATTGCTTAGCTATTTCCACGCTACTTGCTGTTTGGAAGTCTCTGCCAACTTTTATATTATCGATGGTTAACTAGCTGAAATCATCCTTATCAATTCAACTTGAATGTATCCCGGTTAGCATTTTCTTTCCGATAGTTGCAGACCGAGGTGAGTAGATGGGGTATTCTAAGATGCATGTCATTTTCATTTTCGGCCTTGATTTTAAGTTCTTGTCAATTCTTTCAACTCTCTTTATGCTAGACTAAATCGAAGGGAATTTTTCAAGCATTTTAGACTACTTCTCATTAAAGACAAAAGAATTAAGTTAGAATCTTGAAATTTGACTCAATATTATGAAATTCATGATGAATTGTGCTCTTGACAGAAGTGGTTTTCCGATTGATAATGAATCAGACATCGAACTCAACTCTGTGTCTCGCAATTTCCAAAAAAGCCTTGTGCTTGGTTAATATCTGTGCCCATGAAATAATTTGTGATATATGGATTACTCAAATTTGACATTTTCTTGCCACCAGGTTGACAGCCATTAAATTGACTTGCTTTTGCAGGCGATTTAGTTACGGCCTTCTGCTGATTGATTAGTAATTAATCCATATAACATTCGACATGTCTTTGTACATAATGTTCGAACTCTGGCAAAAGAAACAAAGTGCTGGTTAATTCCCTTTTCGCCCAATGCTTTTTATTTTATTTTAGTTGTGACAACCAGTTGATGATAATTGTGAGATTTTTCCAGGAAGTACGTACAAACGATATAGTTATCCAAGGTATCACACTGGCATCCAACAGAGTTCAAAAAACTGTGAGTAACATTTTTTTTTCCTTTAAGAGCTATGTGACTCATCTAAAAGCTTCTTTGGTTGATAAGCTAGGTTTGAAATAGTGAGCTTCCGGATTTAAGAACAATTCCTCAATGTTTTGTTTATCTTTGTGTTGCCAGCAGTCTAAAGTCCAGACACATAGTGATACACGACATGCCAATGTTTATCTTTCTCTGTTTAATTTTCTATTTCCCATAGTCTGTTTCTTTTACTTACGTATATTTATAGGTATCACGTTTTTCTATCTTCAATTGTGACAGGGGTGGACAGCTACATCTACCTTCATATGTGATGCAGACACATGGAGCAAGAAAAAAAGTGAAGCAGTGAAAAGAGCCCCTAAAAAGTAGTTACAATCAGCTTTGTAAGTTCATGAACCAATCAATGATTAATTCAATCTTAAATCTAGAGATTGTGTTTGCTTTGTCTGCTCGCATCATGAAAATTGAGACACTTGTTCTTTTTTTATCGTATCTAGGCTCTTGATACTATGGGATGTAGCAGATGGTGAACAAAAAAGGAGTACTTTCTGTTGTTGACAAAATATGGGATGGTGGCGGTCATTTGCCGATTTGGTTGTCCCTGATGACATTAGTCACTCTATACTTCAACTATCCTCTTAAGATTCATAAGGAACTTTATCTTTCATTTATAATTAGATGAATCTAATGACTAAAGCTAATTTTAATGATTTTCTAATCCGTCGTATATTCTCTTATTACTCTTAGCAAGTAAAAATATTCACTTTATTCAGGTCAAGCTTGTTTGCTTCATAATAGTCCAGCATGCTGCCTATAGGGACCATAATGGTTAGATTCACTATCTAAAATTTGACATGTATCCAGTCTATTATCATTACTCTAAACGTCATTGTACGTAGGTATACATCCATTAGCCATTCTCATTATACAGATCATCTCTTGTAACACATGAAAGAAAATTGAATTCCCGCAAAGAAAAAGTTTGTAGTTGGGAATTCGGGTATAGGTCAAGGGGGTACTTATGCATTTTCCCAAAGAAAATTAGACAAAGGTGAACAGAAATTCTTTTCAAATAAAGTGCATTGTTCATCAACACAACCATAGTGCCCTATGCATCAACCATTTCAAGAAATTAAGAAAACTAATTACCACAGACCTTTTTTTATAAGAAGTAACATCTAACAAATATACTCACAGTAATCATTGATGCAAAGATAGATCATCAAAGTCATTTAACGGGAAGAAAACACACCAGCAAAACATATATTAAACTTGGGAGTAGACTACTATTTAATAATTAAAAACTTCCACATCAAAAGTCAAGATTTTCAACCACATTAGTGGGTGAAAATACCTAGGACACCAGAAATTTACCAATGAAAGTACGTACTCTGTTTCTTTAATCAAAATCAAGTTGGTCCTTGGGCTCATTGTTTTTGACTCTCAGTTGCCATTTAATACTAAAAGGCTATTAAAAAAATTATTAAGACAGTAAAATTTTTAAGACACTTCTTTGATAAGAGCTTTAGAAACACCTTCACCAAATTGATGCTTCAGTCTGTTAAAATATTATGATTAACAATCTTATTTTTCTCCCATTATAAAAGCCCTCAAATTGCAAAATTAACAAGTACGTGAAGCACCCAGGAAAGCACGGAACTTCAAAACTCAGCAAGGTTAGAGTTTAGAGATGGGAAAGGGATTTGGGAAAAATCAGAGAAGAAACAGATGAAGAGAACCTGCAATAGCCGCTAAACTTCAGAATTAGCCAAAAGAATACAAAGGGGAAAAAAGAGAAAAAATGAGAGAAAAAAATATCAGGAACCATTCAATTTCAAAGCTAACAATAATGACCCAAAGAAAAGGAAAAACCAAGAAAAAAAGTACCTGCAGCTACACTTTAGAGCGAGAACACAAACATTTGCAATACAAGTTTTGAAAGAAATTGAATACTCAAAGCTGAACTCTGGATTTCAATTCATTCCACAAAAAAAAAAGAAAAAAAAAACAAAGAACGTTCCCCCAATTTCATTCATCAAAACCCTAACTCGAAAATTTCCGGATCTTCTTGAATATAGACAAAAGTTGTCTTTAATTCAGTTTATTTTCATGAATTTGCGATAAACCTCCATTGCCATTGATATAAAAAGAATTGTATGTGGGTTGAAACAAATTGGAACAAAAAAAGGAGAAAAAACACATAGATAGCAACAAAATTAATTTTAAAGAGTAAGAAATTTACCTGCAAGTTGAAGAGATTTGAAAAGACAGTAGAAAATCTGAGTAAGCTCTGTAACTCCATTGTATACGATATACTATTAGAAGAGAAGAAAAGCGAAGCGTACATGTGGGAGTAGCTTAAAAGCTACACGTAGTATCTGGGGAGCATACAAAAGGACACGCATAGAACTGCTGTGAAATGACTGAATTGCCCTCAAACTTTTTTAAAAAGATTTGAAGCAGACATGTCGAAAGTCTCGCTCAAAGCGAAGCGTACATGTGCAGGCATGTCGAAACTCTTCGCTGAATAACTCATAGTAGATAATTGCTCGATAGAACTGATATTGTCAGCAGATCAATATCCTTCGCAAATAGTGGAACTCCCTTGCACAGGCAAAAGTTTTTTTATTACTATTCATATCTCTTTTAATGTCTTATTAAAGTAGCAAAAGGCAAGGAAAAATTAAAAGAATCATATGCTTAGCTTTAATATGAATATATGATCTAATAACAACAAAATATTTTATATCCAGAACAGTAAGATTTTTACATTCATATAAAGTACCAATGGATTTTGGATACTGAATAGCTTTTTGAACCTACCAACAAAATAAAAAAGGAAAAAACTCAACTCGATAGCAAAGAATCCTCGAAATTCCTAACAACTGATAATCGAAAACTGTCGTATACACGTGAATAATGAGATGATAACACTCACAAGGCTGAACACACCAAGCTCTTTCTGTCGTTGTCAGTTATATCTATAGGTAAATATCACATAATCAAGATTTTAGTAGTAACAAAAAGATTGTCTATTAGGAGGAAAAGGACAGCTTTCTTCTAAAGAAACAGAAAATTTGTAACTCGCTATGAACCCCAAAACTATTCTGAGAAAAAGTACAACAAACAAAAAGATCCTTAGCAGCTTCCCATGGTAGTACATGTGCGTGTATTGTAAATTTATGAGGAATCTGCCTCAAATATATACTGACCATAAATAATCCTTAGTCAAAAATAGTTGGAGAAGCATTTGATATGAAAATATCATAATTCTCCATGGACATTTTCCTAATGCACATCATAATTTCCCCCACAGACATTTTCCTAATGCATAAATTAAGCAACTGTTGAAGATTGGATATAAATAATCTATGACCAGAACAATTTAATCTCTCCGCACAACAAATCATGTTCTATATGAAATTTTGACTAACATTAATATTAGCGTCAGAATCTCACACATCAGAAGAGGCAAAGTAAGAATGAAAATAAACAAAAAATGGAAGTCTTTGCTTCTTCCCCCCTCAATTTATTCCAGGCTGATTCATGCGGCACAACATGGAAATATTAACTGAAGTTTTAAATATTTCCGAATCGATCACTTTTACTCACTACTATTAGTCATCAACAAGTCGACGTATCTGTTGTGGAAGCAGTAGATAGAACTAAATTATTTCGAATCGACCCCTTTTCACAATATTTGCTTTCAACAAGTCAATGTATCCATAGTGTAAGCCGAGAGTTTCGCCGTATCTGCTTAATGAAATTAAATTCGTATCCGAGGCATTTTGCTATTTCGACTATCTAATGAAACGTGTTCTAACCTAAAAATTGCACAACCACCGCATGTTGTGATCTTGGATGTTTCTTGATCGGGTTCTCTCTGATTATGTGTAAACACACTAGAAGCTGCGATTCTCTTCCTCATGGAAGCTGCGAATGTGATTATCCCTCTTCATTCTCTATATTGCGTATCTTCTTATTTCTCCCTCTTATTTATGCCTTTAATTTCTCTGTTTTTTGTCATAATCTCTTTATTTTGGTTTCAAAGTGTCTTTGATCACTGTTGTCCTCTTATGTCTTCTCTATTTAGTTTTTATCCACCTTTTTCGTTTCGAGGTAAAGTGAGAGTTAAGTACCCCAAATATATTTTCCTTCAATTGTAAATGGCATGATAGTAGCAGCTGAAGAACATAATTCACCTTTTTAACAATTGCATAAAATTGTACGCGCAGCGCAGATTATCTTTTTGTGTTCTAGCGAATAGAAATAGTATGAACATATGAAATAATAGGTTGTATTTATATCTAATTTAACTTCATGTGCATGTCACTTCCAAATCGTCCAAGACATGACAAGGAGAAACATAAAATTAAGCAACAATAATTATAAGAATCAACTGCAGAGGCAAAGCAAGGGCAAAATGAGAAAAGATATCAAGTGGGTTGCTTAAAACTTGGAAACAAGGTATTCCATACGAAGCAAACTTAAGACTCTAATAGCATATTTGGCCAAGTTTTAGGCAAGCTAAAAGTGCACTTTTGTTTAGAAACTTCAGGTGTTTGGCTAAGCTGTTAGGGGAAAAATAATTATTTATGAGAAGCTGAAAGAAGCAGCTTTACTCTACAAGCACTTCTGAAACTTTGGCCAAAAGCACAAGTTACTACTTTAATATTGACAATTCTATTTTTCAAACAAAATTGATTAGCCAAACACAAAGTACTACTCTCCAAAAATAACTTTTTCGAAAAGTATTTTGACAAAAACATATTTCAAGCTAAAGCTGGTTTTGGAAGTTCGACCAATGACCAAACAGGCCGTTAGTTCAATATTAATTTATGAAACTAACCTTTATAATTAAGTACCTATTTCATCTTTCGAATTATGTCAACACCAAGAATTCGACCCTTACAAATTTGTAGGACCTCAGCACGGATACGTTGTTGCCAATTTGGATTTGTAGTCAAAAGCATGAGACACCATGTGGCTGCAACAGCAGTGATCTCATAACCAGCAAAGTAAATATTTTTGCAGTTATCAACTATGAAACGATCAAATTAATGTATCATGGCTAATTGGTTCACTATTTCTGGCTCCTTCAAAAATCATTTGCAGTAAATTTTTTTCAGATCCAACTTCCTTTCTTTCCTTCACTATTTTTAAGATCTTAATAGTGACAAATGCAACATGATACGAATTAAAAACAATCTCAATGATAATTGGGCCAAAGCATTATTTTCATAGAGCTGCATAATTCATACACCGAGTGACATGTAAGAAGTTGTGCACAAAACCCACTGCCTTTACTTTGTATCTGGCACAACGTCCACTAAAATAGACGATTGATCAATTAACTTTTTTCAATAGCAATTAAAAGTCAAGAACATGAAAAAAATCTTGGAGTAATATCTTATTAGCACTATTACACTATTTTAGAGAAGCGAAAGATGATATGTGAAGAAACTTTCAATTTTGCCTCATACCAGAGAGATTAGTACTAACTACTACAATAATTTTCTTTAGTATTGAGGGAAATCTCCTCCATGATCCCACGAGGATGAGAACGGCTAGATAAGGCTGATTGACTAAGTTAAATGGACAAAAATCTCTTTCACATTTGATGCATATAATAAATATGTTGACTCGCTATCCAAGGTGAAAAGAGAATAGATCAAAAGCTCAAGAAATGAAGGATCCATTTATGAGTTCACAGCCTTTTTATTTTGATAACCAATGAGAGCACAATTGTTCTTGTCAAAAAAGATGTTACTATTCCCTCCGGTCCAAAATAATTGATTTTTTGGCCTTTTTTCTTATGGTCCAAAATAAGTGATTTTTTCAGATTTCAAGAATGAATTAATTATTTTATTCCTACATTGTCCTTGGAGTAAATAGTGTTGGAATATATGTTAGGAGTGTTTATGTGAGATAGCAAAGGTTAATATGATCAATTCCATTGCTAATTAATGTTAAAAGGTGGATTTCTTAATCTGTGTGAAAACATCCAAAAAATCACTTATTTTGGACCGGAGGGAGTAAAATAGAAGAATACATTTAACATGAATCAAACCATAAAGATTTGCTGGTTCAGTAATCCTATTTTGGGAACATTCATTGGTCCTAGTAGAAATCGTATTTAGTAGCTCCATTCTTCTGAAAAACAGTTTAAGTGACACAAAGACCATGCTCTCTTTCAAGTCATCCCACAAAGATCGTGCTCTCTTTCAAGTCATCCCACAAAGATTATTCTCTCTTTCTCTATCTTTCTCTCACTATTTAGTTAATTCCTTTGTCTTGGTGTGTGACGACCCAAAGGGTCATCACCTATTTTCTTATTCATTCCGTGCTTCCGAGGCCTTGAAAACCTCATTTGGGGTTGCCTCAATTTGCGTGCACAGTCCGGGCGCATAGCCGGAAAGCTTAAATATGAATTCTGTGTGAAAAATGCTAAATTTTGATATTAATATGAATATATTTGACTTCGGTCAACATTTTTGGTAAACGGACCCGGACCCGTGATTTGACAGTCCCGGAGGGTCCGTAGAAAAATATGGGACTCGGGCGTATGCCCGGAATCGAATTCCGAGGTTCCAAGCCCGAGAAATGAATTTTTGAGTAAAATTGTGTTTTCTGAAATTGTTAAGGAAATTGGAAATGAAATTTGATTAAAAGACTGTGGTATCGGGCCCGTATTTTGGTTCTGGCGCCCGGTACAAGCCATATATATGGTTTAAGCGCTTTTTGTGAAGTTTGGTTGAAATCGGACGTCGTTTGACGTGTTTCGGACTTAAAATGGAAAATTGATGTTTTATGAAAATTGGGAAGAATTCATGAGTTTTGAGGCTTGATCCGTTGTTTTTTATGTTATTTTGGCGATTTGATCGCACGAGTAAGTCCGTAGGATGTTTTTCAGGTTGTGTGTATATTTGGTTTGGAGCCCCGAGGGCTCGGGTGAGTTTTGGATTGGGCACGGAGTGCATTTTTGAACTTGGAAATTGCTGGTGTGATCTGACCTGCAGGCTTCGCATTTGCGAAGCCTGGCTCGCAAATGCGATGAACCCTTCGCAAATGTGAAGGTGCTCATATTGCACAGGGATCGCAAATGGATCATAGCATCGCAAATGCGAAAGCTGGGACTTTCGCAAATGCGACGCTTCTGTTCGCAAATGCGAAGTCCCCAAATGTGCCAATGGTTCGCAAATGCGAACTTTTGTTCGCAATTCCCAAAGCAGCAGGTCGGGGTTCGCAATTGCGAACCCCAGTTCGCATTTCCCACATCTGCAACCTGCATTTTTCATACTTAGACGAATTTCAAGTCATTTTTCACCCCACTTCCAAAATACAACTCCTTAGGCGATTTTTCAAGAACAAGTTTCATCCCAAATTATTTGTAAGTCGATTTTTACTTAACTCTTTCAATCATTAACATCATTTAACATGTTTTCAACTTAAAATCAATGATTTTCATGGGAGAAATTGGGGGTTTTGGGTAGAACATAGGTTTTCTATAAATTGGGAATTTGGACCTCAATTTGAGGTCCGATTTTAAAACAAATTGCATATTTGAGTTCGTGGGGGAAAGGGTAGTCGGGTTTTGGTTCGAACCTCGGGTTTTGACCACGTGGGCCCGGGGGCGATTTTGGAACTTTTGGGAAAAACTTTGGGAAATTCATTTTTTATGCATTCAAATTGATCCATTTAGCGTTTATTAATGTAATTAAGTAATTTGTGGCTAGATTCGAGCGGATTGGAGGTGGAATTACGGGGTAAAGCCATAGTTGAGGCTTGAGTTGAGTTCAAGGCATCGAGGTAAGTGTTTGATTTAACCCTAGCTTGAGGGAATAGGAGTTGAGTCTTATTTGTAACTTGCTAACTGTCGAGTGCGATGTATAGGCATGGTGACGAGTATCTATACATTGGAGTCTAGCATGACCGTGAGTCCTTATTTGCGAATAGTTTGGTTGTTGTTATGCCCTCCATGCTTACATGATGACTTCTATATGTTGTAAAGACCTTGTGAAAGAAATTGTGATCTTGAAAATTCGTGGAGCATTGGCTCGGGTTGAAATACAAATTGCGAAGGTATATGAGATAAGTAACCCTTTGGAGCATTGGCTCAAGTGATAATGTGAACTATGAGATGAAAGTGAAAGAAAGAAAGGAGTTGATGATTTATTCCCTTGTCGGGACGTTGATGGTTATTGGTATTGTACCCTTGCCGGGTTTTTAATTGTTGTTTGTGTTCCCTTGTCGGGATTCTCGTTATTGTTTATTTATTTCCTTGCCCTTGTTTGTGATTGTTGATTGGGTGAGCAAGAGTGTTAAAGCACGAAGGGTGATGTCGTGCACTGTTTGTTTATGGTAAGGAATGAGTGTAAAGCACGAATGTGATGTCGTGCATTGTTTGCTTATTATGAGAAAGAGTGTTAAAGCACAAAGGGTGATGTCGTGCCGCACGATGTACCATTCCGTGCCGATTCTATTGATATATGTGAGGAATGAGAGTAAAAGCACGAAGGGTGATGCCGTGCACATGTTATTGCTTTGTGAGGACGAGAGTAAAAGCACGAAGGGTGATGCCGTGCACTGGTTGAATTCTGTTTCATTACATACTATTGAGTTGTGTTGTATTCCTTTATTGCTGGACAACTCTTATTTGGAATTTATTATACTCCCTACAACATACTTCCCCTCCCATATTGTTTATCTGTTTTTGTCACGACCCAAAATCTAACCGTGGTCGTGATGGCGCCTATCGTGTTACAAGGCAAGCCTATTCCCAAAATATTACTACTAATTTGATTATAAGAATTTAATAAAATATTTCCAATAATTTAATTCCTGATAAACTAAACCAACTCTAAATATAAATAATATAAATTACGGAAACGAGTCCCAAACATCGGGGTGTCACTAAGTCATGAGCGTCTAAAACTATAAACTGAGATATATAACCTGTCTAACTGTCCAAAGCAGAAATGATAAAAGGAGTAACAAGGTCCTGCGAACACTGGCAGCTGCCTTGCAATCTCTACAGATAGCCGGTCTGAACTCAACGATCACCGCACTGTAACTCACCTGGATCTGCACATAAAGTGCAGGGTGTAGTATGAGTCCAACCACCTCAGTAGTAACAGAAATAACTAAGGAACTGAGCAGTAGTGACGAGCTGAGCAAAACAGTCCAATTATTTATTTTTCACAATTTTAAAAAAATAACAGGAATAAACAGGTAAATTCCATAACTCAGTAAATGCAACAAAGAAATTTAACAGATAAATGCAGCAACAACAAAAGTAAATGCAACCTCACAACAATGTCACTCCATCACTCAGCACTCGCACTCAGCACTCAACACTCAACACTCAATACACTCAACACTCTGCGCTCACTGGGGGTGTGTACAGACTCCGGAGGAGCTCTCAAAGCCCAAGCGCTAAGCACGGACAACTCACGTGCCATCAGATCAATACCTGGATCCGCACGGTCAACTCACGTGCTACGCGGACAACTCATGCGCTATGGTATCAATACCTGGACCCGCACGGTCAACTCACGTGCTACGCGGACAATCACGCGCTATGGTATTAATATCCTCACAACCAGGCCCTCGGCCTTACTCAACCATGTACCTCACCATCATCAACAAATAAGGGCACACAGCCCACATCAAGTATCACAGCATATTAGCAAATAATAGAGACTGAGGTAAATATGTACAATAATTTTTATGACAAAGTACAAATAATGTGAGCATGAATAAAGCCTAAGCATGATCTCTAACATGAAGGCAAACAAGTTCAACAACAAGTAAACACATAACCACAGATAATAGCTTTTAGGCCTGGCCTCACGGGACAGACCAAGTCTCAATCCCTCGCGGTGTACACCCACACGCCTGTCACCTAGCGTGGGTATCACCACCAAACAATCACATGATATCAATTTCTCCGGGTTTATACCCTCAAAGCCAGAGTTAAAACTGTTACTTACCTCAACAGCGTAAAATCCTACTCCGGGATGTCCTCGTCCCTCGACTCGGTCTCCAAAAGCTTTGAATCTAACCATAATCAGAATACTACTATCAACATAGTCTAAAGAATCGAATTACACAATAAAAACTACATAAACATGCCAAAATCCGAAATCGGCCAAAACTCGGCCCCCGGGCCCACGTCTCGGAATCAGTCAAAAATGGCAGAATAATAATCCTCGTCCTCTCCCGAGTCTAACCATATAAAATTTGTCAAAATCGGACTCCGTTTGGTCCCTCAAATCCTCACTTAAAACTCTCCAAAACTCAAACCCTAACTCCCTCAATTTCACTTTGAAATCATCAATCAAATCCCAAAAACGAAGATGGATTCATAAATTATAATCAAAATCGAGTAGAGAAAACTTACCCCAATCCATACGGTGAAAATCGCCTCCAAAATCGCCCAAATCCGAGCTCCCCAACTCAAAATATGACCGAATGAACAAACCCTAGTTTTCTATATTTTTCTACCAGTTATTCTGCCTCGTTTCTCGAGCCAAACGATCCCGAAACTCGTATTTTATGCCTCCAATGGATTCCTTGTGAAATTCTAGTCAAGTTAGGCTTTTGAATCACTCAATTTGACCTTATAACGAAGGAGATATGTAGGTTTTAATATTTGCAAATAGTGCAGATTTTTAAATACGCTGCTAGTGGCAAATTCGTAATTACTCTGAAAAAATCTGGCAACCTAATTTTTAGTAAAATGATCATAAAATCCTCATACAATGCCCAAATTCGACGATTCTTTTTGCTACGGGTCCTTAATTACGATACGGATCTAATGCTTCAATCAAAAAAGAAATCGGAGCTCATTTTTTCAATATGATATCATTTATACTTGAAGAAACGGCGTGGAAACATAAGAAAACGAGCGCAACACAACCCAAACTTATCCGAAACTCACCCGAGGCCCTCGGGACCTCAACCAATAATTCCAACAAGTCATATATCACTACCCGAACTTAGTCGAACCTCCGGAACACCCGAAAACAGCACCAAAACACCAAATCAACCTCGAATTCAAGCCTAAGATTTTTTAAACTTCCAACTTTTGCCAATTCAAGCCTAATTCTACCACGGACCTCCAAACTAAATTCCGGACACATTCCTAATTCTAAATCACCCAAGGAAGCTAAATCGAATCATAAAAATCTAAATCCGAATTCGTTTACTCATAAGTCAACTTCCGGTTGACTTTTCTAACTTAGCTTTCTAACTAAGAGACTAAGTGATCATTTCACTCCAAAACTACTCCGAACCCAAACCTACCAACTCGATACAACTCAACACAGCTGAACAACACATAAAGAAACAGAAATGAGAGAACGGGGCTACAACTCTTAGAATGACTAACCGGGTCGTTACAGTTTTGTATTTCGATTCCGCTGTACATATATATGAAATTGCACAGGTTTTATGTGGTAGTCTGGTCTAGCCTCGTCACTACTTTGCCGGGGTTAGGCTAGGCACTTACCATCACATGGGGTCGGTTGTGCTGATACTACACTCTGTGCATTTTTTTGCACAGGCCCAGGTTTCGAGCAGCAGCAGCAGCATTAGTACAGGAGCAGGCTTTCAGTATCGTGAGACCCGAAGTAGCCTTGCAGGCGTCCGCAGGCCCGGCGTCTCTCTCTCATTCTCTCTTTTAGACTGTTGCCTCTTTGTATTCGAGACAAACAGCTTATGTGTTCTTTCAGACCCTTGTATTTAGAAATTCTTAGCAGTTCGTGAGTATTGTGACACCAGTCCTGGGTAGAGGCTTATATTGACTACTCCGTGTTTTATTCAGTTTCGATAATTAAGATTTGCGCTATTATTTAATTTCGTTGTTTTATATTGTTGTAATAAATTGTTAAAAAGATTTGTTTATTAATGGAAAAGAAATCATAATGGCTTGCCTAGCTACTACGAGTAGGCGCCATCACGACTCCCGAGGGTGGGAAATCCGGATCGTGACATGGTGTTACCCAAGGTCATTGTTTAGATAACCTTTGCAGAGTTTTCATTTGTCATTCAATTTTAGTAAATGGAATAGGTGGATAGTGGTGTCTAGAGTATTTTTCCTCTAAAATTATTAATAGCACAATCTATTATTTGCTAATAGTCGCGAGATAGCAAAGAATGTCAAAGTAGCTAAACGGATGCAAGGCCGTCCAACAGCAAAATTTATTTTACTGTTATATTAAGCAAAAACTATAAGGAGAAACGATCAACTAAAGGTAAATATTTAAAAAAATTATACTCTCTTTATTTACAGATGAAGCGACTCTCAATAATTCTAATATAAAAATATATATGCACATCAACTGGTATTGAAAATTTTACAAGATAACAATTGATTTAATACATACCTTACCGAAAGTCACTTCATAAACTTCTGCAGCTGTCTTTGAAAGCATCTTTTCTCCGAGAAGACCAGAAATCACATCAATTGTTGACCCATTTCCATTGGTAAGATCAATTTGTAATAAATATCTGTAACAAAAATATTTTAACATATATCTATATCTATACTATATATTAAAAGCACGAAGGCCCTTAGCAAAATGTCGTTCGCCTTTTTTACCCTTTAAAAATATAATTTATATTGGATAAAATAGTAATTTAAGTTATTTGCCTAAAATTTAGGCTTCAAAATTAATTTAATTTGTATA
>NW_017670486.1:573984-579772 GCF_001879085.1 Nicotiana attenuata
AGCACAATACACAATATAATCCCGGCAAGGGAGAAAGATGTTATAATAAGCTATCCCGGCAAGGGAACAAGATAATATAATAAACTATCCCGGCAAGGGGGATCCAGCTATAACCAAACTCAATCAATCTCTACTTAACACAATTAAATCCACACTTAGTCTCAACAATTACTGGCTCAATGTTAAAGATTTCCAACCAATTCCTCATAAATAACAATTACCAATTCGACAATTTAGCAAATTAGGACTCACGGTCATGCTCGACACCAGTGTATAGATACTCGTCACCATGCCTATACACCGTACTCGACAAATAGCAATTAACAAATAAGACTCTACTCCTACTCCCTCAAGCTAGGGTTAGACCAAACATTTACCTCAACTTCCACGGCTAAATCAATCCATAACGACCGCTTTCCCTCTCAAATTCGGCTCCAACTCAATCAAATCTATGAAACAACGACTTTATAATATCAAGAATAGTTAAACAAATCAAACCCAATGCCTAAATATAGATTCCCTACCGTTCTTCCAAAAATTCCAAAATCGACCCCGGGCCCGCTTGGTCAAAACCCGAGGTTCGGACCAAAATCAAATCCCCCATTCACCCACGAGCCCGAATATAAAATTTGTTTTCAAATTCGACTCCAAAACGAGGTCTAAATCAAGAAAAAAATGAAAAGCCCTAACTCTACCCACTTTCCCCCAATTTCAACCCTAGATTACATGATTTAAGCTTTGGAGTTTGATTAATAATGATGGAAAATAAAGAAAACAAGTTGGAATTTACTAACCCAAGTGGTCTTGAAGAAAGGAGGCTTCAATGGACGTCTAAGTGCTTGGAGAAGAAAGGAGTTTGTGTATTTTTGAAGGAATCCCGTAGCTACTGTTTCTGAAAATTAACATTTAACTGGGCAAAATTTGCCCTTCGCGTTCGCGAGAAGGGAGCCGCGTTCGCGAAGGGTTGACCTAACTGAGCATCGCGTTCGCGATTGGGGAGGACGCGAACGCAAAGAGAAAAAGGCTGGGGTCCAGGATTTAGGTCTATGCGAACGCGTGAAGGCCCACGCGAACGCGATGAAGAAGGCTACAAGGCTACGCGTTCGCGAACCTGTGAATGCGAACGTGAAGAGGAAATTATTGGGGTCCCAAGCTTGGCTTACGCGAACGCGTGAAGAGATACGCAATCGCGAAGGAAGAAAATCAAAGGCATCGCGAACGCGGGTGATGCTCCGCGATCGCGAAGAAGGTTTTTCTGCAACAGTTGGAGTTTATTTTTCTGCAACGTTTCTAAGTTCAAAACCACCCCGAACACCTCCGAAAACACTCCCGAGCCCTCGGGGCTCCTAACCAATCACACACACTAACTCAACCACACCCTACGAACTTAACCGTGCGATCAAATCGCCAAACTAACATCAAGAACGAGGAATCAAACCTCAAAATCACTAGTTTTTTTCTTCAAACTTCATAAACACTCAAATTTAGAATTTCAAGTCCGGAACACGTCAAATGACGTCCAATTTCAACCAAATTTCACAGAAAGCGCTTAAACCATATATAAGACCTATACCGGGCGCCGGAACCAAAATACGAGCCCGATACCAACATGTTATAAACCATTTTCATTTCAAATTTCTTTAAAAATTTCAGAAAAACAATTTCTTTTAAAAATTCATTTCTCGGGCTCGGGACCTCGGATTTCGATTCCGGGCATATGACCAAGTCCCATATTTTCCTACGGACCCTCCGGGACCGTCAAATCACGGGTCCGGGTCCGTTTACCCAAAATGTTGACCGAAGTCAAATTTATTCATATTAATATCAAAAATTAGCATTTTTCACACAAAATTCATATTTAAGCTTTCCGGCTACGCGCCCGGACTGCGCATGCAAATCGAGGCAACCCTAAATGAGGTTTTCAAGGCCTCGAAGGTACGGAATGGGTAAGGAAAAAAGTGATGACCCTTTGGGTCGTCACATTCTCCACCTCTAAAACAATTGTTCGTCCTCGAACGGAGAAAAGAAAAAAGTACCTGAGTCGGGAAATAGATGAGGATAACGGCTCCGCATATCAGACTCGGACTCCCAGGTCGATGCCTTAGGAGGCTGACCTCTCCACTAATGTCGAACCTGCCGGTGTTGAATAGCCACCGGCTCCTCCTCATAAGACAGATCCTTGTCCAACTGGACAGTGCTGAAATCTAACACGTGGGCTGGATCGCCGTGATACCTCCGAAGCATGGACACATTAAAAACTGGATGCACGGCTGACAAGCTAGGCGGTAAGGCAAGCCTATAAGCCACCTCTCCCACACGATCGAGAATCTCAAATGGACCAATGAACCTGGGCTAAGCTTGCCCTTCTTCCCAAATCTCATCATGCCCTTCATAGGCGACACTCGGAGTAAGACCCGCTCACCAACCATGAAAGCTACATCCCGAACCTTACGATCTGCATAACTCTTTCACCGCGACTGAGCCAAACGAAGCCTGTCTTGAATGATCTTGACCTTATCCAAGGCCTCCTGAACTAGATCGGTACCCAATAACCGAGCCTCTCCCGGCTCAAACCATCCCACTGGAGACCGATATCGCCTACCATACAATGCCTCATATGGAGCCATCTGAATGCTGGACTGGTTGCTGTTGTTGTAGGCGAACTCTGCTAAGGGCAAAAACTGGTCCCACGAGCCTCCAAAATCAATGACACAGGCTCGAAGCATATCCTCCAATATCTGAATAGTCCTCTCAGACTGGCCGTCCGTCTGAGGATGGAACGCTATGCTCAACTCAACCCGTGTGCCCAACTCTCGCTGAACTGCACCCCAGAAGCGCGAGGTAAACTGCGTACCCCGGTCCGAAATGATAGATACCGGCACACCATGAAGGCGAACAATCTCCCGGATATAGATCTCAGCTAACCTCTCGGATGAATAGGAGACTGCCACAGGAATGAAATGCGCTGACTTGGTCAACCTATCAATAATAACCCATATCGAGTCGAACTTCTTCCGAGTCAACGGAAGTCCAGCAACGAAATCCATGGTAATCCTCTCCCACTTCCACTCGGGAAGCTCAATCCTCTGAAACAAACCACCAGGCCTCTGACGCTCATACTTAACCTACTGACAGTTCAAACATCGAGCCACATACGCAACAATATCTTTCTTCATCCTACGCCACCAATAATGCTGCCGCAAGTCCTGATACATCTTCGCGGCGCCCGGGTGAATAGAATACCGAGAACTATGGGCCTCCGCTAAGATCAACTCTCGAATCCCATCGACATTGGGCACACAAACTCGCCCCTGCAATCTCAAAACACCATCATCATCTAAGGTCACCTTCGTGGCACCTCCACGCTGCACCGTGTCTCTCAGGACACACAAATGGGGATCATCAAACTGTCGATCACGGATACGCTCCAATAATGAAGAACGAGCGACCGTGCAAGCTATCACTCCGCTAGGCTCAGAAATGTCCAACCTCACAAATCGATTGGCCAAGGCCTGAATATCCAAAGCAAGCGGTCTCTGGCTGACCGGAATATAAGCAAGACTACCCATGCTGGCGGACTTCCTACTCAATGCATCGGCCGCCACATTGGCCTTCCCCGGGTGGTACAAGATAGCAACATCATAATCTTTCAGCAACTCCAACCACCTCCTCTGCCTCAAATTCAACCCCTTTTGCTTGAACAAGTACTGAAGACTCTTGTGATCAGTGTACACCTCACACGTCAAGCCATAAAGATAATGCCCCCAAATCTTCAAAGCATGAACAATGACTGCCAACTCTATATCATGAACCGGATAATTCTTCTCGTGGATCTTCAACTGCCTCGAAGCATAGGCAATGACACTGCCATCCTACATCAATACCGCACCAAGCCCAATACGGGAAGCATCATACTAGGCTGTATAAGGCCCTGAACCTGTGGACAAAACCAATACCGGTGCCGTAGTTAGAGCTGTCTTGAGCTTCTGAAAGCTCGCCTCACACTCATCCGACCATCTGAACTGGGCACCCTTCTGGGTCAACCTGGTCATCAGGGCTGCGATAGATGAAAACCCCTCCACGAACCGACGGTAGTAGCCTGCTAACCCCAAGAAACTCCGAATTTCTGAAGCTGATGCTGGTCGAGGCCAGTTCTTGACTGCCTCAATCTTCTTCGGGTCCACCTGAATACCCTCTGCTGATACGACGTGACCTAGAAATGCAACCGAACTCAACCAGAACTCACTCTTCGAAAACTTAGCGTATAGCTGACTATCCTTCAGAGTCTGAAGAACCACTCTGAGATGCTGCTCGTGCTCCTCCTGGCTGCGGGAGTATACCAGAATATCATCAATAAAGACAATCACGAACAAGTCAAAATAAGGCCTGAACACTCGGTTCATCAACTCCATAAATTTTGCTGGGGCATTGGTCGACCCAAATGACATGATCAGGAACTCATAATGCCCATACCGAGTGCAGAATGCTGTCTTTGGGACATCAGACGCCCTAATCCTCAACTGATGGTAACCAGATCTCAAGTCTATCTTTGAAAACACCTTTACACCCTGAAACTGGTCGAACAAATCGTCAATCCTCGGCAGTGGTTACTTGTTCTTAATCGTTACCTTGTTCAACTACCAGTTATCTATGCACGTCTTCATCGATCCGTCCTTCTCCTTGACAAATAACACTGGCGCGCCCCAAGGCGAAACGCTGGGTCTAATGAAACCCTTCTCAAGCAAATCCTGCAACTGATCCTTTAGCTCTTTCAACTCTGGCAGGGCCATGCGATACGGCGGAATGGAAATGGGCTGAGTGCCTGGAGCCAGATCAATACAAAAATCAACATCCCTGTCGGGCGGCATACCCGGCAGATCTGAAGGGAAAACCTCGGGGAACTCCCAAACAATAGGAACAGAATCAATAGAAGGGACCTCTGCGCTGGAATCGCGAACATACGCCAGATAAGCTAGACACCCCCTTCTCGACCACGCGTCGAGCCTTAACATATGAAATAACACTGCGGGTGGTATGACCTGGGGTCCCTCTCCACTCCAAATAGGGCAAATCTGGTAAGGCCAAGGCCACGGTCTTGGCGTGACAATCCAAGATAGCATGATACGGGGACAACCAATCCATCCCTAATATAACGTCGAAATCCACCATGTCCAAGAGCAATAAATCAACACGGGTCTCAAGACCCTCAAACACTACCACACAGGAACGATGCACTCGGTCGACCACTATAGAATCACCCACCGGTGTAGATACATGAACAGGAATACTCAAAGAATCACTAGGCATGACCAAGTACGGTACAAAAAATAGGACAACACGTACGAATACGTAGACCCAAGGTCAAATAGCACTGATGCATCTCTAATACGAATCAGAGTGGTACCTGTAATATCTGCATCTGAAGACTCAGCCTCGGGCCTGGCTGCTGGCTGGCCTCTACCTCTGGCGACCTGAACTCCACCTCTATGACCTCTACCTCCACCTCTAACACCTCTGCCACCGCCTCTAACTAGCTGGGAAGGCTGAGTAACCTCTGGTGCCCGAATCCTAGTATGAGAACTCTGATACTGAGAGCTGCTCAAAGCTCGAGGGCAAAATCTGACAATGTGCCTCGGATCACCACAAGCATGGCAAGACCTCGTCTGCTGCGGCTGAGCACCCCTTAACCTCGGGCAAACCCTCCTGTTGTGACCATACTCACCACACTCATAACATCTACACGAACGCTGCAGCTGAGGAAACTGAGGTTGACCCTGTCGACTTGAAT
>NW_017670486.1:583389-586081 GCF_001879085.1 Nicotiana attenuata
TCTTTTAAAATTCATTTCTCGGGCTCGGGACGTCGGATTTCGATTCCGGGCATATGCCCAAGTCCCATATTTTCCTACGGACCCTCCGGGACCGTCAAATTACGGGTCCGGGTCCGTTTACCCAAAATGTTGACCGAAGTCAAATTTATTCATATTAATATCAAAAATTAACATTTTTCACACAGAATTCATATTTAAGCTTTCCGGCTACGCGCCCGGACTGCGCATGCAAATCGAGGCAACCCGAAATGAGGTTTTCAAGGCCTCGAAGGTACAGAATGGGTAAGGAAACAAGTGATGACCCTTTGGGTCGTCACATTCTCCACCTCTAAAACAACCGTTCGTCCTCGAACGGACAAAAGAAAGAAGTACCTGAGTCGGGAAATAGATGAGGATAACGGCTCCGCATATCAGACTCGGACTCCCAGGACGATGCCTCAGGAGGCTGACCTCTCCACTAATCTCGTACTGAAGGAAAACTCTTCGATCTCAACTGTCAAACCTGCTGGTCTTGAATAGCCACCGGCTCCTCCTCATAAGCAGATCCTTGTCCAACTGGACAGTGCTGGAATCTAACACGTGGGCTGGATCGCCGTGATACCTCCGAAGCATGGACACATTAAAAACTGGATGCACGGTTGACAAGCTAGGCGGCAAGGCAAGCCTATAAGCCACCTCTCCCACACGATCGAGAACCTCAAATGGACCAATGAACCTGGGCTAAGCTTGCCTTTCTTCCCAAATCTCACGCCCTTCATAGGCGACACTCGGAGCAAGACCCGCTCACCAACCATGAATCATCCCGAACCTTACGATCTGCATAACTCTTTTGCCGAGACCGAGCCGAACGAAGCCTGTCCTGAATGATCTTGACCTTATCCAAGGCCTCCTGAACTAGATCGGTACCCAATAACCGAGCCTCTCCCGGCTCAAACCATCCCACTGGAGACCGATATCGCCTACCATACAATGCCTCATATGGAGCCATTTGAATGCTGGACTGGTTGCTGTTGTTGTAGGCGAACTCTGCTAAGGGCAAAAACTGGTCCCACGAGCCTCCAAAATCAATGACACAGGCTCGGAGCATATCCTCCAATATCTGAATAGTCCTCTCAGATTGGCCGTCCGTCTGAGGATGGAACGCTATGCTCAACTCAACCCGTGTGCCCAACTCTCACTGAACTGCACCCCAGAAGCGCGAGGTAAACTGCCTACCCCGGTCCGAAATGATAGATACCGGCACACCATGAAGGCGAACAATCTCCCGGATATAGATCTCAGCTAACCTCTCGGATGAATAGGAGACTGCCACAGGAATGAAATGCGCTGACTTGGTCAACCTATCAATAATAACCCATATCGAGTCGAACTTCTTCCGAGTCAACGGAAGTCCAGCAACAAAATCCATTGTAATCCTCTCCCACTTCCACTCGGGAAGCTCAATCCTCTGAAACAATCCACCAGGCCTCTGATGCTCATACTTAACCTACTGACAGTTCAAACATCGAGCCATATATGTGTCACACCTCCTTTTTCTACACCTGTGAGGGTGTGAAGGAGTTTTTCCAATTAAAGGACAGTCGGAACGGGATTTATTATTAATATTCAGAGTCGCCACTTAGGAGATTAATGGTGTCCCAAGTCACCGGTTGAATCCCGATCCGAGGAAATTATGACTCTGTTAACAATCCGCGAACCAGAACTCCGAGTAAGGAATTCTGTTAACCCGGGAGAAGGTATTAGGCACTCCCGGGTTCCGTGGTTCAAGCACGGTCGCTCAACTGTTTTATTTGCTTTTATCTGATTTTAAAACATATTCTAACCTATGTGCCTTTTATTTTAAGCGCTTTTACTTTATGTCTTTTAATAAGAATTGCAACGTCGTGAAAATGTATCTCGAACCACGTTACACCAGTGCACCCGTGGCTTTTGACACATTTCAACTTCGTTGGGATTTGGATTCGGGTCACATAAATGTGCACCCACTTTTAGGAAGGTAATATTATTAAAATTCGTGCCTAAAGCAACTACGAGTTTATTATATTTGGAGAAGACCATGAAATTTGCTAAATGGTCCGCCCGAGTTCTAAGCATTTTATATAGCATCTATTGAGGGCCCCGTGATTTTGCATTCTTTATTGGCGAGGCTCATCTCACTTTATTATTTAAAAAGGCAAACCTAAAGAAACTATGATTTTTCTATTAAGTCTTGTCTCTAAACGGCCCTAATTAATTAGTATTGATGTACTTTCAGTGTCTTGGGCCTCAAAGCTGGCCCTAAACAAATTCAGCCGTACTCATAAGAACAAAGTTGCCCAAACATGGGCCCTGTACAAGCAAATTCCAGGCCCAAGTCTGGTCAGAGTAGGGGCCGTCAGGTTTGGCTCATAAGTGAGTCCAGATCCAATATGAAGCTTCATTGGGCCCTTTGGATTCTAATTTCAATCACAACTTGCTAACAGATAAACAGTTTGGAATTCACAACTCAACGTAAATTTCAAAATTGTTTGCATACCATTAATTCCTGATTTTGGCAATCATTTAACCTTGATTAATACTTTTCAACACAAATTAGTCACTGTCTAAACCTGAATGTATTTCCAATGTTCATTTCTGATTTCAATTAATCAATATGACAAGCACACTAAGGTAATCAATCCTTATGGTCACAAATGACACTTTGAATTTCAGT
>NW_017670486.1:587383-591974 GCF_001879085.1 Nicotiana attenuata
TTGTTCTTCTAGGTGGGCGCCTGATTGCTGAAATTTGAAATGTATTCCCTTGTTCTCCAGGTGGGCGCCTGATTTCAACAGAAATAGACAAAACAAAGAAACATTTTCTGCCCCAGTTTGGCGGCTGGGCGCATCATGTTACCAAATATTGCTAAAATTTGAAAGCTAAAACCTGAATTATACTTCCCTTGTTCTCCAGGTGGGCGCCTGACTGCTGAACTTGAAATGCATTCCCTTGTTCTCCAGGTGGGCGCCTGATTGCGACAAATTGAAATGTATTCCCTTGTTCTCCAGGTGGGCGCCTGATTGCTGAAATTGAACTGTATTCCCTTGTTCTCCAGGTGGGCGCCTGATTGCTGAAACTTGAAATGTGGTGGGCGCCTGATTGCTGAATCTTGAAATGTATTCCCTTGTTCTCCAGGTGGGCGCCTGATTGCTGACTCTTGAAATGTATTCCCTTGTTCTCCAGGTGGGCGCCTGATCGCTAGACAAAACAAAGAAAATTTTCTGCCCCTGTTCCAATCAAAGAAAATTTGTTAATGTAAAATGGTGGTTAGCTGCTGGCATTCTTGTTGGCCATGCTCCCGCTTCCGACTTTTCTCTGACTTGCTTCTTCGGACTTGCTTTGACTTGTCACGATTTCCCAATTGACTTTCAACCCTCTGATCTTGATGACCCACATGTTTTACCTCGTACCACTGTTTGGTGTCTCTGTTCCCTTCTTGTGAACCTTGCTTCTCCCTCACAACCATCTGATTATTACTCTGATTTCCATCGGTCCTCTATGTTTTACTCTCTTTTGACATGTCCCCACCTTGTTGTGCCATCTAACTGGGAGGCTGGTAATTAGCTTTGACATCCTTCTTTTGTTTTTGAATAGAACTGACACTAAAGCATCGTATAGACAGACTTCTAGAGAATGAAATGCAATGACCTCGAAGGTTTTGAGGATAAAAAAACTCTGAAAACGAATGAGTTGTAATGAAGAGAAAAGGATAGGACTTATCTGAGCGGAAAGGCTGATTCCATTGATTGTGCCATGCATTTTGGATTCCAGCCTAGTCTGTCCCACCAATTAATTATCAATTACCACATTTGTTGTATCATACTTTCACGCCCGACTCTCGCCGAACCCAAACCTTATTTGTTTCGCCACGCTTCAAACAACTTTCAACCACAGCTTTCTTTCATTTGCCCAACTGCAAAGTTCACTTTCGCCTTACGGTGCCCGTAAGGGTTTTCACCAATAAGACTCTCTCATTTTCATTTCTCTCAACTCACATCGCCCTATGGTGCCCGTGAGGGTTTTCACCGATAAGACTCTCTCATTTTCATTTCTCTCAACTCACCTCGCCCTATGGTGCCCGTGAGGGTTTTCACCGATAGGACTCTCTCATTTTATCCCTTTCCTTCTGTCACCAGAGTGTTGTCTCCGACATGAGTTGCTTTACCTAACCGTATTGACATTTCTTGAAATTGATCAGAAGGTCTTTCTCTGGACCGTAATGTGGCTTTTGGACGGGTTTTTAGAAAGAAAGGTATAAAGGTTCAAAATAATTCAAATGTGGGTTCAACATTACAACTTTCGGAATCATATCTCTTGCAACAACCATAACTTCTGCACCAGTTTCTTTCTTGGGGATTCTTGGATATCTCTTCTGTTGTGACTGAACCTCAGAAAGAGGCTGCCTACGTACCCTTTCGGGATCAAGTCAAACGTAGTTCAGGCCATAGAACTACTTTACTGTGGCGATCTTTTTTCTTCTACTTCTCCCTTTCTTTCTTTTCATTTCTTTTCTTTTCCTTCTCTTTTCTTTTCTATTATTTTATTTTATTTTTTTTCTTTCTTTTCTCTCTTTTTTTTTCTTTTCCTTTTCTTCTTTTTTTTTTCTTTTCCCTTTCTTCTCTTTTCTTTTCTTTTCTTTTGGACTGTTTTTTGCTTGTTTCTCCGCTGACTTTCCTTGCTCGGGCTTTCGAGTTTTGTTATTGATTCCGAAAGAGGGATACGAAAGGAAATATAATAAGGCTCAAAGGGATAACAAAGGATAAAGTGTTTGGGTAGCAGAACAAAATGCCTTCATGATTTCAATCTCAAAACATGCCAAATACAATCAGGTACACAAAGATAAAGAAAATTATACATAATATCTCTTGACTGCATCAGAATTGATGGCCATTTCTACACATTTTCCTTCCACGTCCGTTAGATATAGAGCGCCATTGGACAAAAGTCTGGTTACAACAAATGGCCCTTGCCAGTTTGGGGCGAACTTTCCTTTTGCCTCAGCCCAATGAGGTAGGATACGCCTGAGCACCAACTGTCCTACTTCGAACTTCCGCGGATGCACTTTCTTGTTATATGCTCTTGCTATTCTTCGTTGATACAATTGACCGTGACACACTGCTGCCAGTCGCTTCTCATCAATCAAACTTAGTTGTTCCAAGCGGTCTCTAACCCATTCATCATCATCAATCTCTGCCTCTGCGATGATTCGGAGGGACGGGATTTCAACCTCTGCGGGTATTACTGCTTCGGTTCCATACACCAATGAGTAGGGAGTCGCTACTACTGAAGTGCGGACAGTAGTGCGATAGCCTAACAAAGCGAAAGGTAACTTTTCATGCCATTGCCTTGACCCTTCTACCATTTTTCGAAGTATTTTCTTGATATTCTTGTTATCTGCCTCGACTGCCCCGTTTGCCTTAGGACGATATGGAGTGGAGTTGCGGTGCAGGATCTTAAACTGCTGACATGTCTCGGCCATCAAATGACTATTGAGATTGGCACCATTATCTGTGATGATTACCTTCGGGATCCCAAACCGGCATATGATATTTGAATGTATGAAGTTGACAACTGCCTTTTTAGTCACAGATTTGAAGGTTCTGGCCTCTACCCATTTGGTTAAATAATCAATGGCTACCAAAATGAATCTATGCCCATTTGAGGCTGCAGGCTCAATCGGACCAATAACATCCATTCCCCAGGCAATGAACGGCCATGGTGCTGACATTGTATGCAATTCAGATGGTGGAGAATGAATCAAATCTCCGTGTATCTGACATTGATGACATTTGCGCACGAAATTGATGCAATCCCGTTCCATAGTAAGCCAATAATAACCTGCTCGGAGGATCTTCTTTGCCAATATATATCCACTCATATGAGGTCCGCAAACTTTCGCATGTACCTCAGCCATGATAACTGTAGCTTGTTTGGCATCTATGCATCTAAATAAACCAAGATCTGGAGTTCTCTTGTACAACACTCCTCCACTGAAGAAAAATCCGCTTGCCAGGCATCGAATTGCCCTCTTTTGATCCCCTGTAGCTTGTGTCGGGTATGCTCCCATCCGGAGGTATTCTTTTATATCATGGAACCATGGCTCACCATCAAACTCTTCCTCCACCACATTACAATAGGCATGCTGATCTCGAACCTGAATCTGTAACGGATCCACGTAAGCCTTGTCCGGATGATGCAACATTGATGCCAAAGTGGCCAAAGCGTCGACAACCTCATTGTGCATCCTTGGAATGTGTTTGAAATCTATTGATTGAAACTGCTGCCGAAGTTCATGCAAACACTGCCGGTATGGTATGAGCTTCAAATCTCGTGTTTCCCACTCCCCCTGAATCTGGTGTACAAGAAGGTCCGAGTCACCCATGACCAAGATTTCCTGGACACCCATGTCTATGGCCAACCTCAATCCCAGGATACATGCTTCGTACTCAGCCATGTTGTTGGTGCAATAGAAACGAAGTTGAGCAGTGACGGGGTAATGTTGCCCTGTTTCAGAAATCAGTACTGCTCCTATTCCGACACCCTTGGCATTGGCAGCTCCATCAAAGAAAAGTTTCCATCCAGGATTCTCGACCTGTCCTAATTCTTCAACATGCATTATCTCCTCGTCCGGGAAGTATGTATTCAAAGGCTCATATTCATCATCAACGGGATTCTCAGCTAGATGATCAGCCAACGCCTGTGCTTTCATTGCAGTCCGAGTCACGTAGACAATATCAAATTCCGTAAGCAGGATTTGCCATTTCGCTAGTCTCCCTGTGGGCATGGGCTTTTGAAATATATACTTCAAAGGGTCCAATCGAGAGATGAGATAGGTAGTATATGCTGACAAGTAATGTTTCAACTTTTGCGCCACCCAGGTTAAAGCACAACACGTCCTCTCGAGTTGAGTGTATTTTACCTCATATGATGTGAACTTCTTGCTGAGGTAGTAAATTGCCTGCTCTTTCCTTCCTGTGATGTCATGCTGCCCCAGTACACAACCAAAAGAATTGTCCAACACAGTCAGGTAAAGGATCAAGGGCCTTCCTGGCTCTGGCGGGACCAACACAGGTGGACTAGCCAAATACTTCTTAATCTTGTCAAATGCTGCTTGACATTCGTCTGTCCATCTGACCGCAGCATCTTTCTTTAACAGCTTAAAAAATGGGCTCACATGTAGTTGTAAGCTGGGCAATGAACCTGCTGATGTAATTCAACCTTCCAAGAAAACTCATCACATCCTTCTTGTTCCTTGGTGGCGGTAGCTCCTGGATGGCTTTAATCTTAGCGGGTCTAATTCAATCC
>NW_017670486.1:593379-595941 GCF_001879085.1 Nicotiana attenuata
GGGGGGGGGGGGGGTTTGCTTTAGTGCCTCTACTGATAACTGTTTAGAGTGGTGTGACTCGTTACTGTTCCTATGAGCCTCAAAATACATTCGTTTCTTCATTTTCTATGGAAAATTGCCTATTCGATTTTAAAGACATGTTGAAATGCTAGGAGAAGTGTAAGTGATGTAGTGAAATAAGTTTTCACTCTCTACCTTGTTTCTTGTTGAAGCTTTACTTTTCCCACTTGAATGCTGGTAATTTACTCGATCAAATGTAGTAGTACTCCAATTAAACCCAAACTTAGAATGCCCTATGTGATGGACTCAGATATGGTTATGTATCCAACACCCGTATGGATAAGTATCCAACATGGGTTTATCCAACTTTCAGCAAGTTTTTAGTTTTATTTTGAAGGATCTAGATGAAATACCTATGCCAATATCATAAGATTATAGGAAACGCTGACATCAAGCACTTGAAACTCCATAGTGAACTCCACGGGTCCTATTGTTAGCTCCAATACAATATCTCCCACTGTGTCTTTCCCTCCGCCGTCAAATCCCCTTACACGGATACTATTTTTATGAATTCTTTCCCTGTCAACTTTCAACTTTTCTAGGGTGGAAAGAGGGAAAATGTTTGCACTAGACCCATTATCAATTAGCACCCGAGTTACCACAGAATCTTCACACTTCACTGTGAGATAAAGAGCTCTATTGTGTTCAGTTCCTTCCAATGGCAACTCATCATCAGAAAATGTTACCCTGTTCACCTCAAAAATTTTGTTTGCAATCTTCTCAAGATGATTCACAGTTATTTTATCTGGCACATGAGCTTCGTTTAGAATCTTCATCAACGCCCGGCGGTGTTCATCGGAATGGATCAGTAAGGACAATAGTGAGATCTGTGCCGGGGTTTTTCTCAATTGTTCCACAATCGAATAGTCCTGAGCCTTCATCTTTTTCAGGAACTCTTCAGCTTCTTCTTCAGTAACAGCCTTCTTTATTGGTGCCTGATTGTCTTTAGCCGCTTTAACCTTTCTCAATTCTTCAGGGGCAAAGCACCTCCCTGATCTAGTCAACCCATGAGTTTCGCACACTTCTTCTTTAACTTCCTTTCCTTGGTACATCACAGTCACTCTGTCATAGTTCCATGGGACAGCTTTCTCACTAACCACAGGCAACTAGGTCACTGGCTTAATGATAACTGGCTCTGTTCGAGCGCCTTTTACAACCAACACAGGCTTAACAACTGCTCCTGGTATTGTCACCTTAACAGGTTCTGGTTCTACTATCATCACTGGTTTTCTGACTGTCCGGTCCATTGCGACCAGGGTTTTCCCATCGACCAACTTCTCGTTTGCTTTAGCTTCACTTGCCTTAATCATCATCACAGTTTGTGACGGCTTCTTGCATTCCCCCTTCTGTACTAACTCGATCATGTGAGCCTCATGATGAATTGGTAGCGGATTTTGCGTGATATTGGGAGTCTCCGGAGCCTGCACCTCAATTCTCCGTGTATCAATAAGTTCCTGAATGGCAGTTTTCAGATACCAACATTTCTCCGTGTCATGTCCAGGCGCTCCTGAGCAATACTCACAGTTTACTGAATGGTCCAGGTTCCTTGGGGGAGGGTTTGGTAATTTGGGTTCAATCGGGTTCAACATGCCTAACTGCCTTAATCTGTGGTACAGGCTGGTATAAGATTCACCCAAAGGAGTAAAAGTCTTCTTCTTTTGCAACCTATCATTTTTAAATGCGGGGTTGGGTCGGTAACTAGTTCCAGCGGCATTTTTGTTGGTTCTTGGGGGTGGGTAGGTGTTTTGAGATGGATAAGTATTTTGGGGAGTAGGTGCGCGCCATTGTGCATGGGTAGGGGGTTGAGAGTATGTCTGGGCATGATGGACGGAGAAATGGGGAGCAGGAGGTGGGTAGTAATGCTGTGGTGGGCCATATGGAGTATGTGGGTAAGCTTGGGGGTGAGGGCGAGGTTGGTGATAATATGGTGACGGACTCCTGGACCAGACCCTTGATTCCACTACTGCCACTTCTTCTTTCTTTTTCTTTCCCAATACT
Source organism: Nicotiana attenuata (assembly GCF_001879085.1). NCBI lineage: Eukaryota > Viridiplantae > Streptophyta > Magnoliopsida > Solanales > Solanaceae > Nicotiana > Nicotiana attenuata. Next base: position 595,438 of record NW_017670486.1, read on the forward strand.
CCTCCGGTGCCGCTTTGAATAGCCTGCTTAATTGCTTTGAGTGCCGAATAGCTCATAATCTTGTTAGACTTGAGACCCTCTTCCACCATGCTTCCCATCTTTACGACCTCATTGAAAGTTTTCCCCACCGCGGACACCAGATGACCATAGTAGGTTGGTTCCAAAGCCTGAAGGAAATAATCAACCATCTCATTCTCTTTCATCGGAGGATCAACTCTTACTGCCTGTTCTCTCCAACGGAAACCGTACTCTCTAAAGCTTTCTCCGGGCTTCTTCTCGATTTTGGTCAATGACAGACGGTCCGGGACAATTTCGAGGTTGTATTGAAAATGACATGCAAATGCTTGAGCCAGGTCATCCCATGTGTACCACCGAGCATGATCTTGCCGTGTATACCATTCTAACGCTGCTCCACTTAAGCTTTGCTAAAGTAACCATTAACAGCTCATCTTTTCCTCCCGCTCCCCTCATCTTGCTGCAGACTACCCCTCAGGTGGGCCACCG
>NW_017670486.1:598612-646986 GCF_001879085.1 Nicotiana attenuata
AGGAAGTTAAAATCACATAAAGAAACAAATGCTGAAACAAAAAGATTTCAAATTCAGTCGAGCAACTTCAAACAGATTAGTTGCACAAGCAGCTTTACAAGCTCGAATAGGCCCTAAAGAAATTAGGGTTTTTGAAACCAATCGAACTCAAAGATGACGAACAAGTAAATCACACAACAAATAGTCTTAGAAACTCGAATGAACCCAAACTTAGGGTTTTCAACACCAATCGAGTCTAGGGATCAAAAACAAAAAATCAAACAAATATTAACAAAAAATAGATTCAGAAACCTCAAAAGAAACTAAGGCTTTTAACATGCAAACTCCAGTAGAAGAACGACATAAGGAAACACAGCAGAACATGTCAAAAATCAGAGAAAGCTTCGAAATAACTTAGCAAAAACCCTAATCGGAAAAGATAAGGGGTTTTGAAGGTAGAGTTTTAAAAGAAACTTTTAGAAAAATGTTTTGAAGTTTAGAGCAAACACAGATCTAAAAGAAATCGGAAGAACCTTAAAGGTTAGGGTTTCAGAAGAACCCCAAGTGGTGAGAAAGGCTTTGAAAACCATCGATCTAAGCAGGAGAGTCAAGAGTCAGACTCGAATAGCCATGGCTAGCCAGAGAAAGGTCAGAGAGGACAGGAGAACAATCAGAAACTGAAAACGACCAAGGTCTGGACCAAACATTTCCAGGATATAGCCTCGAAACCATGATAACTGGGCATGTAGAAGCCATAGGAGGTGGATACAGGCCTCCGATGACCTTGGAAGCCATTGATTTGGGAGATTTTAGGGTTGTAGTTGAGGGCGGCAGCTAGGGTTTGAGAGAGAAGGGGATTCAGAGGCGGCGGAGTGTATGAAATGGGGTTAGGGTTAGGGGTCGTTTGAATTAAAAAAAGGTAAGGATTGTTGTTGGCCGTTGATCTGAATGATCAACGACCTGGATTAAAGCGGGCGAGTGGGTAGGTTATGAAGACGGGGCTTGGGTCGGATTAAACGGGGATTGGGTCAGGGTAATTGGGCATCAGATTTGGTTTAATTGGGGTGCCAAATCAGGCTACAATTGAAATGAAAATGGGCTAACATTTAAATAGCCATTTTTCCCTATTTGATTTATAAAAATAGCAAAATAATTCTTGGAAATAAATTAAAGGTACTAAAATGACTAAGAGTACATAATTATCAAACTAAAAATACTGGACTTAATTTTTATAGATATAAACATAATTAAATCTAAAAGATGCTAATATTGCAATTATATGCAATTTAGCTTTAAAAATACTACATAAATTTGTAAAAATATGAAAAAATTATCTTAGCTATATTTTAGCATAAATATGAGAATCCAATAAGCAAATTACCATAATGATAATTTTGGGAATAATTATTGGATTTTTCTGGATAAAATAGGGCAATAAATTGATTAAAAGAATCTTTTAAAAATTAAGGAAAAATAGTAAAACATTTGGACATACTTATATATGCATGCACATACTATTTTGAAAGTATTTTGCATATTAAAAATATATAGGGAAAAATTGGGTATCAACAATCACTATCCTCATATTGTATTGCCTCATTACATGTCACAGTCACCCGTTCATTAGGAAAAGTAATAATAATGCTCTAGAAAGAAAAATGTGGAAGATAATAATTAATGATAAAGGGCAATGCATTTGATTAAGAGTTAAAACATCCAAACAAGTATGGCTCGACGAATCGAGCATTTATTTTGAAACAAGTGAGTCTTTAAAACAAAATTACTGAAAATCTTAGATGCCTAGAATGGCTATAGAAATAAAATCTGGCAAGCTACCTAGGGACTCGGCGGGCCCGGGATGGTGTGGCAGTCCAGTTCCTGAGAACAGCTCCCTTCTCCACAGTCTGAATAGTGAGGCCTTCTTTCTCTTCCTCCTCAATTATTACACTGCAATCCCTATATTCATCCTCCAAGAACAGATTCCTCAGCCCAGCTAATGCTTCTTCTTATGCAGTTCCCCATATTGTATCAGCTTGGTGAAAAGCGTGACCCAAATTTGGCACTGGTTTCTCGAGAGGGTAATAAGGTCACACCATGGAGGCGACCAATCATTATACTCTTGCCAAGTGTACTGGTATCAGAGCCCGAAGGTAGTACCATGACCCTTCAGCTATATCGGTTTGGTAATACCTTGGAGATTCTTCCTAAGCCCTTTGACGGGTTCATACCCAGACCATGCCAGTATGCTTTCTATTTTGCTATTCCACCATTTTTCTTTCTCAACGACATTGACACGTTCGATGTGATAATAGGTTTCCCCTCCTAGCCTTCTTCTGTTCCCAACAACCGGGATGGTTTGACTGGTGTAAATGGGGTTACTCCCGTCTCAGTGAATGATCACCTCCTGATGGTTCCATTCGAATTTCACGGCTTGATGTAGTGTGGAAGCCACAGCCCCAACAGCATGTATCCATGGTCGGCAAAACAAAAGATTGTACGAGGCTGATATGTCGAGCACCTGAAAACTCGACGTCGAAACCAAGTTGGCCCCATTCTAATGCAAGCATGATAACTTATATGCTGNAGTCCTAATAATGCGGCTTTAAATAACATGACATGCTTGCGGACTTCATGCCCAGACTCAAACACGCTGTCTAATTGTGAAATAATGAATCAAGAACCGGAATATGATGAAGAAGAGACTTTTAGGGAAATAAATCGAGAATTGGAACAATTTGAGAACAAACCTAAGCCAAATCTGAATGACACTGAACCGGTTAATTTGGGAACTGCCGAAGAAATAAGGGAAACCAAAATAAGCATTCACACAGATGAGCAAACTCGAGATGCAATAATCCAACTCCTATTCGAATTTAAAGATGTGTTTGCTTGGTCGTATGACAACATGCCAGGACTGAGTATGGATCTAGTGGTGCACAAATTGCCAATTTACCCCGATTGTCCTCTAGTACAGCAAAAGCAAAGGAAGTTTAAAATTGATATCAATGATAAGATCAAAGAAGAAATCACAAAACAATTGAAGGCGGGGGTAATCCGAGTGGTCCGATATACTACATGGCTAGCCAATGTGGTTCCAGTGCCAAAGAAAGACGGGAAAACCCGGGTGTGTGTGGACTACCGAGATTTGAATAGGGCAAGTCCCAAAAAAAAATTCCCGTTGCCTAACATTCACATCCTTGTTGATAACTGCGCCAAACATGAAATACAGTCATCGTGGATTGTTACGCAGGATATCACCAGGTGTTGATGGATGAAGAAGATGCCGAGAAGACAGCTTTCAGTACACCCTGGGGTACCTACTGTTATCGGGTCATGCCATTCGGGCTGAAGAACGCTGGGGAAACCTATATGAGAGCCATGACCACCATTTTCCACGATATGATGCATCAAGAAATAGAGGTGTATGTGGATGATGTAATCATTAAGTCCCGAACTCAGAGTGACCACGTGCGAGATTTGAGAAAGTTCTTCGAACGGCTGCGCAAGTATGATCTGAAGTTGAATCCAGCTAAATGTGCCTTCGAGTCCCATCAGGCAAGCTCCTGGGTTTCATAGTCAGCAGGAGAGGTATTGAGTTAGATCCCACAAAGATAAAGGCCATTCGAGATTTACCTCCTCCAAGAACTAAGAAGGACGTGATGAGCTTGTTGGGCTGGTTAAACTATATTAGTCGGTTCATCGCTCAACTGACTACCACCTGTGAGCCCATATTCAAACTGTTGAAGAAAGATGCAGCAATCAAATGGACATCCGAATGTCAAGAGGCCTTCGACAAAATCAAGGAATATTTGTCAAATCCTCCAGTATTGGTCCCACCGGAGCATGGGCGACCTCTCTTCTTGTATATGACAGTATTGGAAAATTCTTTTGGCTGTGTTCTTGGTCAGCATGATATAATCGGAAGAAAAGAGCAGGCAATTTACTATCTGAGCAAGAAGTTCACCAGCTACGAGGCCAAGTACACTTTGTTGGAAAGAACATGCTGTGCTCTGACGTGGGTCGCTCAAAAGTTGAGACACTATCTTCAAGCCCACACCACCTATCTAATAACCAGGTTAGATCCTTTGAAGTACATATTCCAGAAACCAATGCCCACTGGGAGACTGGCAAAATGGCAAATCTTGCTCACCGAATTTGACATAGTCTACGTTACTCGCACGGCAATGAAGGCCCAGGCATTGGCAGATCATTTGGCTGAAAACCCGGTTGACGAGGAATACCAACCATTGAGCACATATTTCCCAGATGAGGAGGTAAATTCAGTAGAAGCCATCTCTGAGGACACTCGTGCTTGGAAAATGTTCTATGACGGAGCAGTAAATACAAGAGGCATAGGCATTGGGGCAATCTTGATATCACCCAATGGTCAGCACTACCCAGCTACAGCAAGGCTCCGATTCTTCTGCACAAATAATACGGCTGAGTACGAAGCCTGCATCATGGGCATGAATATGGCAATTGACCAAGATGTTGAAGATTTATTGATCATGGGGGACTCTGATTTGATTATCCGGCAAGCCCAGGGAGAGTGGGAGACTCGAGATGTTAAGCTCATCCCTTATCGACAACATGTGGAAGATCTCACCAAGCGCTTCAAGTCGATAGAGTTCAGGTATATTCCTCGGTGTCACAATGAACTAGCCGATGCACTCGCCACTCTAGCTTCAATGCTGCCCTACCCAGGCAATGCCCATATTGACCCTCTGGAGATTCAAATCAAAGAAAAGCATGGGTATTGTAATGCGGTCGAGGCAGAACCCAGCATTCAGCCCTGGTATCATGATATCAAGAGATTCCTGAAAACACAAGAATACCCCGAGCAAGCCACTGGAGATCAGAAGAGAACCATTAGACGGCATGCGAGCGGTTTCTTCTTAAGCGGTGATGTTTTGTATAAAAAAAACCCGGACCTCAACTTGCTAAGATGTGTCGATGCGGAGGAAGCCGGAAGAATTATGCATGAAGTGCACGCAGGAGTATGCGGACCTCATATGAATGGTTATGTGTTGGCAAAGAAAATTCTGCGAGCAGGGTATTACTGGATAACTATGGAAAAAGACTACTTCAACTTTGTTCGTAAATGCCATCAATGTCAGGTGCAAGGTGATTTGATTCGTGCACCTCCAACAGAGCTCCATCCGATGTCAGCACCTTGGCCATTTGTTGCTTGGGGTATGGATGTAATTGGGCCGATCGAGCCAAAAGCTTCGAATGGGCATAGATTCATATTGGTGGCAATTGACTATTTCACAAAATGGGTTGAGGCCATTACTCTCAAGTCGGTCACCAAGAAAGCTGTGGTAGACTTTGTGCACTCCAATCTCATTTGCCGCTTTGGCATTCCTGCAACTATCATTACCGACAATGCTGCAAATTTGAACAGTCGTCTGATGGGAGAGGTATGTGAACAATTCAAGATAACACATAGAAACTCTACTCCTTATCGGCCAAAAGCCAACGGTGCCGTTGAAGCAGCAAATAAGAACATCAAGAAGATTTTGAGAAAGATGATTCAAAGCTCCAGGCAATGGCATGAAAAGCTACCTTTCGCATTACTCGGGTATCGTACCACAGTGCGTACATCAATTGGAGCGACACCGTACTTGTTGGTTTACGGTACTGAAGCTGTCATACCTGCGGAAGTAGAAATTCCTTCACTCCGGATAATCGTTGAAGCGGAGATTGAGGACAGTGAGTGGGTTAAGACCCGACTAGAGCAATTGTCATTAATTGATGAAAAACGGATGGCCGCAGTTTGTCACGGGCAGTTATACCAACAAAGAATGGCCCGCGCCTATAACAAGAAAGTGCGTCCCAGGAATTTTGAAGTGCGACAGCTGGTACTCAGATGCCTTCTCCCTCATCACCAGGAAGCAAAAGGGAAGTTTGCCCCTAATTGGAAAGGTCCATACATAATCCGAAAGATACTTCCAAGAGGAGCACTGTATCTGGGAGACATCGAAGGAAATAACCCTGAAACAGCAGTCAATGCAGATGCAGTCAAAAGGTACTATGTCTAGGCCTCCTGCGATGATGGCTTTTGTGCAATTGAGATGACGAAGGCTTTCCTTCCCGCTACCCCAAACACTATCAATCGTTCGTAAACCCTTTGAGCCGGTTACGCTTCTTTGATCACCCTCTTTGGAACCCGGAAGTACTATTGAAAAAAGACAGAGAAAAAGAAAAGAAAAAGAAAAAAAAAAGAAAAAAAAAGAAGAAAAAGAAAATATGATGAAAACAAAAAAGAAAAGAAAAGAAAATATGATGAAAAGAAAAAAGGAAAGAAAAGAAAAAAAAACGAAACAAAACAAAAACAAAAACAAAAATAAAATTATTTGCCTGAACTACGTCTGACTTGATTCCGAAAGGATACGTAGGCAGCCTCTCTCTGGGGTTCAGTCACACCAAAACAAAAATCCCAATTCCCCCAAAATTGAAACTGGGGCAGATGATATAATGGTTCGGCCATGAATCCGCCGAAATGGTTCTAAAGTTGTAGTTCCGCCCAAAATTATTTTTACCCCAAAACCTTGTCCAAGTCCTTCCGATCAATTGACAAAGGCATGGAAGTGGCAAACGTCATTGTTGGAATCTGATACAATTCAAATTGAGAGAAATAAAATGAGAGGGTCTTATCGGTGAAAACCTTCGGGCACCATAAGGCGATGGTGAGTAGAGAAAATGAAAATGAGAGAGTCCGCTTAGTGAAAACTCGCAAAGAGCACTATCGGGCGACAGTGAGAAGAGAAATGAGAGAGGTCGATTGGCGAAAACCCGCAAAGGGCGCTGTCGGCCGAAGAGAAGACATCTCATCACTGAAAGAGTCCTGGCAATGCCCCCTGGTTGTGAAATGCGAATCAATGGGTTCACGAGAAGTTGGAAAGCTTGTGTGGGTCAGGCGTCCAATCCAAGAAGCATGTCATGTTCATTTGAAGCCAGCATGCACACCCCAGATAAGTCCTTCTTTTCCCCCGAAAGGGACGCTTCTCTTTAAACTCATCTGCTTGCCTTCTGCATACTTTTTCTTTGAATCCCTTTAGGTTTAACTCTGATTCTGTAACTAGTACAAAGAAAAGGTGGCAGGACCGGTTTCACAGGGCTACGCCTGGCAAGAGTAAAGAAAATACCCAGCCTCAGCGGACGCGTCAGTCCAATCCCGATCGACCATGGTGGTTGATGCTTTCGAAGCAAAGACATTGGAAAAGAAAGAAAGTCAAAGGCAAAGGTTCTAAGAGCAGAATAAGGTAAAAGGGCTAGAGCCCACACGGGCGAGTCATCATGAAGTCCTAAGGCTGAACCCGGTCGGTTTGAAAAGAGATTCACCCTCAAGGCAAACGAGCAGCAAAGTCCTCGACGGAAATGGGGCCGGGATCAAGCGATTAGGATGATAAAGGCCACAAAACCAACCACCGTTTCAAACTAACAAATTGTTCTTTGTTTAAAACAGGTCGTATTCAGAGCAACCGTGCAAGAAGCAGGTGCAACCCAAAAAGAAATGAAATGCGCAAGCACTGAAACAGCTTTGCTGCAGGAAAACGACCAAAAAGGAATTTTCCCCTCCCCTAAATTCTTTCATGCATTTGCTAAATAAAAAGTAAAATATAAAGAGAAGAAAAAAAAAGAAGAAGAAAAGAAATGAAAATGAAAACCCCAAAAGAGAAACAAATCATGGTAGCAAGGAGCTTTTTCTTTCCAAATCCCGGCCAAAAACCGAGGATCTCCCTGGCATAACCCAATGAGCTTTTTCTTTCCAAATCCCGGCCAAAAAAATCGAGGATCTCCCGGCCAAAAAACCGAGGAGCTTTTTCTTTCCAAATCCAGGCCAAAAACCGAGGATCTCCCGGCCAAAAAACCGAGGAGCCTTTTCTTTCCAAATCCCGGCCAAAAAAACCCGAGGATCTCCCGGCCAAAAAACTGAGGAGCTTTTTCTTTTCAAATCCCGGCCAAAAACCGAGGATCTCCTGGCCAAAAAACCGAGGAGCCTTTCCTCTCCAAATCCCGGTCAAAAAACCGAGGATCTCCCGACCAAAAAAACGAGGAGCTTTTTCTTTCCAAAAACCGAGGATCTCCCTGCACAATCCTGATTTGATCGCTTAGATATATGTCACAACTAACTCACGAAATTTTCCTAGTGAAAACTGGGGCAGAAAAATTTCGTTCGTTTGTTTGTTTTGGTGTCTTAAGCAGGTCTAACACCGAGGCACAGGGGTGCAAGATGACCGATGGAATGAGTCTCAATCCAGAAAAAAGAAAAGAAGAAAAGAACCAAAAGAAATGAATTCAAAATGTTGAAGCAAACAAAGGTGCGGATTGCTCAAAATTTGATTAAAGTCATAAGCCCCGCCGATCCCGCTTTGACCCAATGCTGCAGAAAGAAGTAAACACCTACAACTTGCGAGCATCAAGATTCAGATCGAAGTCCACAGCAAAATCAGCTAAGACTCAAGATCAAGTTTCAAGTGAATTATAGATAGGAATCTTGTAACTCATAGTTGATAGGCATAGCTAGCTTAGCTTTGATTTTCCTTTTGGTGTAATAAGGAGGTCAGCAAGCAGTAGCAGCAGCAACAGTAGTGAAATCACAGCTCCCGGTAGTCCCAGCTACCAAAACTTCCAGAACTACACTCACCTGATTCCTTTATAGCCAAGGATATGTAGGCAACCTCTGAAGCAAGGTTCGGTCAGGCTCTTTTCAAAAATGCTTCTCATAGAGTGCTGAGCAGGCAAAAATCACTTATAGTTGCTCATTTATCTTTGCCCGAAAACCCTTCGTGTTTCCGAGCAAAGAGGGGCAGCTGTGAGCACGTGATTTTTGCCTTGTTTAAATTACTCCTATAGAATTTATTAAAATTAGAATTTTTCTTTTAGTATTTGAATTTTAGGAATTAATTGCATGATTTTGTGTTTTGTTTGCATTTTTATGTGCATTTTTAATTGTCATAAAAAATGAAAAGAAAAATTACAAAATAGCATACTGGCATCTAGGACCCAATTCTAGATTTTTTTAGATTAATTAAACATCATTGAAAATAAGAGAAAAAATAACAAAAATAATCCTTTCACATTTTTTTGTTCCTTTAATTTCACTTTTGTTTAATTTTTCTCTTAAAATTAGGATATAGCTAATCTTAGGAAATTTAATTAGTTCAATTGTAGATTTAAATCAGGTCTATTTTTATCCAACAAAATCAAAATCAAAATAAAATAAATAATTTTGAATAAAAGAATTTTAAAAGAAAAGGAAGTCTTCTTGATAAGGGACCCGGAATTGGGCCATCTTTGTTCAAAAACTCAAGCCCAGACCCCAAACCCACTTCAAAATCAGCCCAGATCCATACCCTCAACCGGTCCGCCCATTTTAATTCAAAAACGGCGTCGTTTTGTCACGCTAGATCCTGGCCGTCGAGGATCCTTGATCCAACGGTCAGGAACTAGGGACATTTTAATATAAAACGGTCGGAGATCCCCCCTACCCCCCTTCTCCGTCTCTCTCATTACCCCACACTCAAACCCTAACCCTCACCGTCTTCCGCCGCGAACTGCCGCCGGAAATCGCCTCACGGCGGCGGACGGTCTCCAAACTCGCCCAAATTTACACCCTCGACTCCTCTTCCCCTCCTCTTTCCAACGCCCCAAATGTTTTCCCTCAATTCATAGCCCATCTTTTCGAATATTCAAAACAGTGACGCCGCCTCTGCCGCCCATGGCGGCGCCACATCCAAATGGCCCCAAATTAATACCATATACTCCACTCACCTTCCTTTTCCTAAATCCGCAACTAGAATCCTTCAAATCCAAGCGAAACCCTACAAATTTTAGATCTAGGGTTTTCAAGTTTCAACACTGTTTTGGGAGTTTCAGTACTCGAATGATTTTATTAATGTTATATATTTTATTTTTAACAAAATAAGCATATAACATTAACAAAAACCAATTTCGAGAATCAATCGAATAGAAGACCAAAATCAGTGAGTTCCTTCCCTTTGTTTGATTACATTTTTTTTCTTGATTGATTCTGTTTCCATAGTTTTAATTCCTAGTTTAATTTTCGTTTTTGATTTTGAGTTAGTTCGCATAATTTCTGATTTTTAGTTTTGTTTTGATTTTTGTTATGATATTGTTGGTTTAACTCAGTGGTTAGTTCCTTAATTTTTACTTTATTGAGTAGTTTAGTTTAATTTGATTTTTGTTTTCTGTCCAGTTTTCTTATCACTAATTTCGATTCTGTTGATTCATATTTCTGCATGTTCGACTTTGATGCATGATTGTGTGCTGTTGATAGGAATTCTACTTTAGTTTTTATTTTTACTTGTTAGATAATGGTTAATTCACTGTTTTGACCATGAGGTATTAGTGTTCATTAAAATTAGAGTCCAATTAGATTAGTTAGTTCAAAGTTTAAACTGTTTGGTTATAGCTGGTAATCTGTAACTAGGGTAAAAGAGTTTGAGGTTTGGTTTAGTATTAGGTTAGTAATTTCAGGGGAGTCCAGGGGTAATCTAGGTATTTAGAGATGGATAGGAATACTGTAGATTAAGATAGAATCCCCTAGAATCTTCTAGAATATGGCTTTAGCTATAATTTCAAGAACTTAGGATAATAACTTAGGCAACAAGTCAAAATATTAGGGGCTAATGAACAAAATCTGAAAATAAAAAGGGGGGAAATTGAGTGAAGGAATTCCAGAACCTTCCTGCCCTGTTTCTGCCTATAAAAGGCAGTCTTTACTGCCTTGTTTCACAAGTTTGAACATCTAAAAAATTTTGAATTTCAAATTCAAAGACAAAAAGCTAAAATTTGAGAGTGTGAGACTCCCTCCTTGATCTGAAACCTTCTAAAAACCAAATATAGCAGAAAAACTCCAAAAAATGCTCTTCTATTAAAGTTCCTTAGTTTAGTTTCAAGCTCTGGGTGTTGATTTGAGTTTCCAGCTTAAATAGGGATAGAAATAGCTGAAATATTCCTTGTGTCCGGGTGCTGAAACTGCAGAAGGTCCTGGGTTTAATTTCGAGTCAACTTAGGTTCAATTAAGCTTGTTTTGGTTATTTTGTTGCTGCTATTCCCTTGTCATTCCTTCCTAGGTTGTTGTGAGGCTATTTTGAGTCCAAAATCGATCCCGTGCTGCTGGTTTCAATTGCTAATTGTTTGCTTGCCACTGCTGACTCCTTCTTCTCTCATTTGCCTTAATTCCAGGTATTCTTCAACTTCAAATGTGTGAAGGACTAAATCCACAGTTGTATTCGAATTGCTGAATAAATGACCAATTACTCATGTCGATTTCAAGTTTAGCTTATTTATGCACCTGTTAGTTCACATGATGGGTTATGTAGTAGTAGCATTTCACATGATGGGTTATGTAGTAGTAGCATTTGATATTAATTGCATATAGCGGGACCGTACAACTAGATTGTATAATTGGACTGTATAACTGATATTAATTGTAGATTATGTTAGTTCATATGTTAGCATTTGATGTTTGACTCCTGATGATTGTATAATTAGGACTGTCTGGACCGTTTAGACTGCTTTGGACTGTTTTGAATTTCAGCATGATGAAATGTAGTGTTTATTGATAGTAGATTTAATTTGGTTAAGGTTGTTTGTTCAAGTTTTCATGTTTTTAATTAGATTGTAGATATAATATGAGCATGCATAATCATAATTCATATAGATAAGTCTGTTAGTTTAGCTGTTAGGTTTAAACCTAAATTTCAGCATGTTGATTCAAAGGAAAAATGAAAAAAAAATTATATTTCAATAAAAATAGGATCCCTGAATTTGATGTTAAGCATTTCAGTTTTGTCTGTAAATTTCGAGGTGTATGAGCATGTGTGCTAAGTTCAGCCAAACACTCCACATGCCCCCTTTTACATTTGAGTTTTGAAATCAAAACAGCAATTTCTATATCATAACTGAGTCTGATTACGTTAGTTCATCTGTCACATCCTCTAAATGTTTCCCTTTGTTCTATGTCATAATAAGTTAAGATCTGAGTGGCAAATTAGAATTAAATTGATAGTCGTATTGAATTTGGAGTTTCCCTTTGTTTGTTATCCCAATTAATGAGTCCAATTGCTGGAAACTGTTTCCCTTTGTTTGTTATCCCAATTAATGAATCCAATTGCTGGAAACTGTTTTCAATAATTTGTTTGGGCTCGTCCATAGGCCCAGGGTTACCTTCCCATTTGGGTTTGCATCGAGGCCCAAGGCTAGTGGTAGTCCGCAAAAAATGAGTTCACTTTTGTTCTGTTGGGCCAAGTTCAAATGAAATGCTGAAGTCTCGAAATCGTGTTAAGGTCGTGGGATTAATTTTGTGACATAGGTCTTGGGCTTTCCTAGTTAAGTAGCACACTTGAATTAAGAGGTTTTCCTTTTGTTCAAGTGTGGACTTGAACTTGAGGCCCAATGTCCTTGATTACTTTTAATAATAGCAGTTCACAATACTAATTAATTAGGTTTCTCTTTTAGAGACAATCTTTAATAGAAAATTGTAGTTCTTTTAGGTTGGCCTTTTAAAATAAAAATGAGGTGCGCTGAGCCAAATAAAATTCATAAATTGTGTGGCCCTCTTTAAATGTTCATATTAAAATACTTAGAATTCGGGACGTGCCATTTAGTGAAATTTCATGGCCTCCCGCACAAGTTAATAACACGTTAGTTGCTTTAGGCGCGCCTTTTAATAATTTTACCTTCCTAAATACGGGTGTGCATTTCATGCGACCCAAATCCAAATCCAAAAACGTTGAATAAAAATGTTTTGAGGCTCCGGTGCATTTCATGTGACGTGATCCGAAAATACGTTTTTAAACGACGTTCACTTTCTTAAAATTTAACTAAAAGCGGTAAATAATCTTAAAATTGCACTATTGGTTGGAACATGTATAAAATTCAGATTTTAGCCATTTTTAATAATTTAAGCGACCGTGCTAGAACCACGGGATCCGAGGGTGCCTAACACCTTCCCTCGGGTCAACAGAATTCCTTATTCAGAATTTCTGGTTCGCAAACTCCAATTGGGAAGTCGAAATTTTCCTCGATTTGGGATTCAAGTTAAACCGGTGACTTGGGGCACCGAAAGCCGATCCTATCCCAAGTGGCGACTCTAAAAACAAATAAATAATCTCATTTCGAATAATGTCACTTAAAGTGGAAAAACTCCCTTATACATTATCCTTCGGAGTAAATGTGTAAAAAAGGAGGTGTGACAATCAATTATATGCAATTATACACATACCATACATGAATTTTATATATATATATATATATATATATATATATATATATATATATATTATGCTTCCGATTATTTTAAATTTAAGCGATTAAATGAGTTGCTATTTAGGTTAATATTTTTTTTTGGAAGTTATAAAACACTTATCGCCATGTAGTCATTGTTTTACCTGTAATACTACATATTACACTCACGTAAGCAAGCCACCTAAAGCTCTTAATTAGCTCATGATTAACTTAAGTGAAAACATGTCATGATTAACTAAGCCATATGTACAAAAACTAAGAACTAGTCCAATATTGCATTCGTATATGAATTTAAGTTTTTATCCTTTGACAGAGTAAATCATTTTTAGGTTGATGTAGTGTAAACTTTCTAGTTTCATGTAAAATTTCTCCAAAGGTAAATATAATCATTAAGAACTAGCACAGATTTAAATTAACTGAATAAATCCTGGTGAATCTTGCAACCCCATGGTGGGTACAAACGCAAACCTTATAGGAGTAGTATATAACGTAAGAAATTAAACAAGCTTATTGCAATATGACTGTGAAAAACTTTGCTATTGCAAAGAAAAGAAATTAAGTTACAAATTAAGTCATAATTATTTTGTCTTAGTTTATTGCTATTTCTGCCCTCCACAAAATTTATGCTCATGGTAATATTACATAATATCCCTATAGAGGACCTGTATATATAGTAAATCAAGAAAGGCCATGCTCCAATTGTTTCATCTCTTCCTTGAAAACAGGCATGGCTTCTTCTTGCAGACAAACCAAAACTTTGAAACCATCTTTCTTACCTTCAGTAGCAGAAGAATAAGGCAAGAAAAAGCAAGGTTCAACACTCCCAACTAAGTGCCTAGACAGAGGGAAGACAGTCACAGGACCTCCCCATCCAAAATCAACTGTCTCGTGGCCTACGTGCCGCCAATCTGTAAATGCACTCACCCTATTCCCTGCTGTAATCCCTTCATCATAATGCAGCTCCTGGAAATCAATTAACGAACGAACATACTCATCCGTGATGATGCTCTTGCTCTTCTTGATCGCGTCTGCTGTTTTCCAAATAGGTTGATTGATGAGGTCTTTTGCAAGGAGCTGCACGTATATTGGCACACAACCATTGCCCCAGTATCCTGCTGGCAATGCTGGCTTCACTGTTCTTCTGATATTGGTTAGATAGGCATACTTCACTATCTCAGCACCTGGGATTTTAGAAGCCTTTGCCCTGTTTCACAAGCATTAACAGATCAGTCCCTAGGCTAGACAGTTAACATATGACTACCAATTTCTTCAAATGACACCATTTTTGTGCATATAATAATAAGTGAATCCCTCCCAAGATATATCAGCTAACTATTATTATATCAAGGGTCTGCATATACCTTTTTTTTTCCTTTCTAAAATTACTGGTGAGTACAAAAGGACAATGACAAGGGAGAAGAAAAATTAAGGAACAAATTAAACTTTAAGAATTTGAGGTGACCTCGATTGGACATACTAAAAACACTAGATTATTCAATGGCATTTCATCTGTAGACATTTAATCAAATAACTAAGCCGATTTAGCAGTGATCATCAACCTAAGCATCCCTTTTTATTCGAACATGATCATTTATTAGAAGAGCTTTCATCTATAAATGGAGTACATAATAAAAAGAAAATGATTAAGACTCCTGAATTTCATGATAAAAAAGTAAAATAAAAAACCCAAACACATTAAAACTTGGAATAAAGGGAAAAAGACATACTTTGCTCGCCAAATGAAAGCTCCCAAAGCTTCAAAAGTTGTATACTTTAAACCGGACTGCTCATTTAGAAACCCCTTAAGCCGATCCAACCACACATCCTTCACCTCAAAGCACTCTCGAACCGCCGGTTTACCTGACTCCAAATACGGCGATAAATCCTTATCTAAACTCAGAAACTCATGAACCGGGAACTCAACTTGCGGTGGGTTCTTCGGTCCAAGCAAACTCGACCGGTTCCAAACCGGTTCAACCTTCATCCCATTTCCTCCACGAGCAATCTCCGCCATAGCATGGAAAAACAGCGTGGATCCCATGCCATCACACATCGCGTGGTGAACCGCCGTTCCGAAAACCCACCCACCACACTTAAACCGGGTCAGCTGCAGAATCAAAGGTCGGTTCAATGCCTCGTCATCTCTCGGGTCGGGTACCAACTTCTCAGCAAACTCATAATCTGGATCATCCAGGTAGTTAATAGAGGCCAAGGTACAATCAACTGTGGACAGAATTACAGGAATGCCACTCCCTACTTGACAGTGAAGTTCTAGGCGGTTGTCCGACGGACGACGACGGAGACAGCCGGTGAATTGGTAGTAGGGGACGAGAGCGGCGGAAAGGGAGGAGGTGAGAACTTCATATGGGTCCAATTGTTGTGTTGTGTGGTTGACGTAGACACGGAGGTAACGGAAAGTGAGATTGAGGTTGCGGTCGGTATCAAGGTGGGAGAGAGGGAGGACATGATTTTCGGAGAAAGGCGGCTTAGAAGGGAAGATTGTGGTGGTTTCGTGGATGATTACTTCCATTTTTTGCCGGTTGTTATGATCGGAGAATGGTTGCTGATTTTTGTTTATATGAAAGTTAAAGAAGTGAGATAAAGATGGTAGGTGGCTAAAAGTGGAAAGAAGTCAACTACCAACTACCAAGTAGCTGATGTTTTTTATGAAAAATATCTTTTTTGAAGATGTTTTTTAGTGTTTCATTGGTATGTGAAAAATATTTTTAAAAAATAATAATATTAGTAAACTACGAGTATTTTGATAAAGTTTTTGAGTACTAGAGACTAATAATCTATATCTATATCTATATTTATATTTCTATATCTATCAGCTTATAAGCACTTTTCGGCTTATCTACGCGTTTGGTAAAGTTAAAAGTGCATATAAGTCAAGTGCTTATAAGTCAAAAATAAGCTAAAAAGTCATAAGCTGGTCACCCCCAACTTATGAATTTTTAGCTTATAAGCACTTTTAAGTTTGATCAAAATTTTTACTATTTTATCCTTAAAATATTCGTTTTTATAACAAAACTATGATGTCGATACTCACTGCCTCAAGTACTATTTCAACCTAATAAATGAGGACATATCAAATTTTTGGTGTATCAATGTCTGTTTCTTTTCAAATATTTTGTCCTATTTAGGTTTATTTTTTACTGAGAAACTTTATCAATTAATTAATTATTATAACTTATGATTACATGCTTATCATAAAATAAATTATATTTATCACAAAAGTTATCTTATCTAAGCACAATTGTATTTAAAATAAAATGACAAATAGAATATTTTGTATCTGGATCGATTTGGAATCTAAAATTTTAAAGAAATTACGTCCTTATAAGTGTAAACAATTCTAAGGTTATTTAAGTCATTTTAACATAAAAAGAACTTATCAACACTTTTTTAGCAAATACGCAGCAGCTTATTATCAATTTCAGCACTTGTATCCAAACATGTAATTGCTTATTTATTAAATCAGTTTCAGCACTAAAAAGTGCTTTTCAGCTCCTAATGCTTATCAGCTATTTCAAATCAGTTAATCCAAACGGGCTATATATCTGTTTATATCTATATCTATTCTATATTATTATAACACGAATATTTCACGCTAAATATTGAACGACGAAAATATCCTTGAAATATTAATAGACTTTTATGCCTTTAAAATTAAAATCATTCTTTCATTAAATAACTTCATGTTGGATAAAATTGTAAACTTTAGGTGCCTAAAGTTTAGGACGTTTGAGATCATTTAAAACTTTACCAAACAATTTTGTAAAGGAATGTGATTGAACAATCTGTGTTTGCTAAGGAACCTCTTAATTAATTGCATGTTTTACATTAACTAAAATTTGTGCATGTTGCTCCACTTTTCCTTTTTTTTTTTTGTTTTGGTGGAATAGCCGTATTTAATTCTGTTTACCCTAAAATTCGAGTAACAATTAAACTTATATTATGGTTTTAAGGATATGTGATTCAGTCAAGTACCAATCGATAAGCAAGAAAATAAATGAATAAATTAGAGGATAAAATAAATCAAACCAGTATGCTAGCCAAATCTCGACCTCGACTTGTGGTAGTCTCGAGATGTGATAATAAGAATAACAAATGATAAAGCAACTCTGATGAACAGTACGCAAAATAGCAAGAAAGTAATGAGAGTATATATTCTTATCAGTGAATAATGATGCCCCTTACAAATGAACGGGATCTCTTTTTATATAATAGATGAGTCCTAAATAAGGTACACTTCTAATTATAGTAGGAAATTATATTAATATCTAATTAACCGCTGTAGATCGTCCGTTCCGAGATTCTTGCCGCGATTCTTTACCAATCGCCGATATATCGCCTTTTCCATTATCAAGCCATGCCAGTGTCACTCGAAGTCTGCCTCTTTCTATCCGCAATCGAGGTATACCTCGACCCGGACTCGATGTCATAGCTCTTTGACGTGACGTTCCTATCTCGACCAAGGAATGAAATCGAGTAGTCCCGATTTCCACCGTATACAGATAGTTGATCACGCCCAACTCTAGTCCTAAAAAGGATAAGCGGTCGCTGCAAATATAATCCGGTCTAAAAGTCCGGAGTCGAATCCCACAGAGAACTAAGTCTTAGCTGTATCTGTTTAATATCACTAAAAAGACATGTTTGAATAATTTTCTAAATTATAAAGATTGAGATTTATATATCTAACTAACTAACTAGCAAATACTAGAAAGCGGTAAAATTATCAACTAACGAGACAAAGGGTTGGAGACTAAATTAAGGAGGTCTAGAGTTATGATTTCCCCAATTGTCGGAATCCTTCTAGTTATGTTCCCTACAATTTTGCCAATGTATTTTCTACTGATCGTGAGCACTTTAGGTGCCGTAATTCTCTCTCGAGCAACTACAATAATTTACTAGACATATTCTCTCGAGCTACGCTAGTTGGATTTATCTAACCGCTCATTATGACCACGTCAAGGCTTTGTTATTTCTAAACCTGCCTTTAAACCCGCTGTATTGATTTCTCACAGACGTTAGGAGTGACATTGTTCAACAACCACCTAAATATGTATCCTTTCTCAAGCAACACATAATAAATAGGCACAGTCAATCGATGGCCATTCAATCAACTGAAATAAACACGTAGCTGAACAAATAGATAAATTCAAAGGCTAAATTATATTAAAAACCTAACAAGAATTCATCCTACAAAAGGTTCTAACCAAACTCTAGATGACAAATTAGCTATTCATAATAGTATGTAAAATTACAATACTAAAAGTCATAACCAATAATGAAAATAGGAAGAAGAAAGTGAAGAACTCGAGAAGAATTCTCCGCCTTGCTCCTAGTGTGTTCTTGCCTCCTTAAGTTGAATCTCCGGTCTCCTTGGCCTCCTTAGGTCTAAATTATGTCAAAAGTATGTCAAACGTCCTCAAAATACCGTTCTTCCATGTATATATACCAAGTAGGGTCGGGCCCAAATAATTATACCTTCTCCTACGCGAAAAGGAACACTTTTCCTCGATAGGACGTGCGCGGCCGCGGATTGGCCGCGGATTTGACCAGTGTTCTGTCTGCGGCCGCGGATCTGACCGCGGAGCACTTGTCGCACATTTTTCACCCTGTTCTGTTTGGAATTTGGAAAAACATAAAACACGAAAGTTGAAGCCCTTTGAGTTAGCTTTCCAAAAATATATTGTGGAGCCCAAATGGAGTCCTGAGCGAAAGGTTATGTGCATTTTAATAGATAGTGCGCAATATGCCTACTCGATTTTTCGTTTCTGTTGCTCTATCATCCGTTGATCCTCGAATACGATCCCGGCTTAATTCCTTGGGCTTTTACTCAGACTTCAAAGATCCAAATCACTTGAATTCATTCCATAACATCTACATAGCTCGGAATCACTCCTACAAGGCATAAAACACACACTTAGTGCAAAACACTAGCGATTAAAGAGCAAACTCAACTAAAGTGCAGTAAATTAGAGTGTAATAATCGACTAAAATACGTAATTATAGTCTATCATCAATAGTTCCGTCGTTTCTTAGAGTAAAACAATAAGAAACAAATTGAGCCTCAGTTTTCTGGAGACCCTGATAATGATGTCATCCCCGTGACGTAAGCGATCGAAGTAACCGAAACGTCCTGTCAGTACAGTTCCCCAAACCATTAATGCTTGCCAGTGACGGTCAGCCTCTAGCACTACCAAACCGTCGCCGTGAATCTATAAATTCAGGCTCTTCGGTTGAATCAAATTTTACTTTCGCCTCCACCAAGTTTTCTAAGTTCCTTACTCTCTCCATCTCTTCTCTTTCACCACCCATTGAATCAACTTAGTTAGCACCAAATATACCATTTTTCATCTCTTTCTGCTTCTTTCTACCTGAATCAATGGTGAAAACCTCCAAGACCGTCCCACAAAAAGAGAAAGCTTCTTCCTCTTCTTCACGGCCAGCCGGTGACAAAACGTTGGTGGAACCGCTCCCTCACGAGTAAGTTCACGGCCCTTGTATCTTAAAATCCGACTTCAGAGTCGAGAACCCTCCGTCGGTCCCTGGCCGATGTGAACACGTGTCGAGATATATCTGCTTGATAAAGGCGGGCCATCTCAAGGCTGTGAAGAGAGACTGTAACTGGGGGGCCGAGGTCGTGGTACAAATCCCCGCTTTCGAAGAGAGTATTACCACCCATGTGGAGGGGTTTCTAAGTGTCTACACTTACCTCTTCACATTGGGTCCTCTTGACCTAGTTATCATCAATTTTTGCAAAAGATACCAGGTCACCCTCGGCCAGGTTCATCCCTCGTTTTGGCGTATAGTGATCATGCTCCGCTTCTTTTCTAGCAAGGTCGAGGGTTTGGAATTCACTCTCAGCCATCTCATACGGTTGTATCGACCTCGACTTTTTCGAGGATTAATCAAGCTCCAACGCCGATCAACGAAGTCCTTTTTTGCGAGCATCGATGAGGACAAGGACCGGGGTTGGATGAGCTGGTTCGTGAGGGTAAGGACCTGCGACCTCATCCAAGAGGAAAAACTGTCGTTCCCTGAGAAGTGGAACCCCGATTGTAAGTAACGTATTACTCATTAGTCTTCGTACTTTGTTTTTTGCTTTGTGTAATGCCTTCATCTATTATGAAGCGGTTGCTTGGATGCCTTATGCGGTCCCCTACCTCGAAGACTGGGTTTCGAAGTTGGCCTCGACTTCCTCCCATGCCGAGCGTTCTGGCGTGACTTGGCAAAGGGTAGATGGGAAGCCAAGAATCATGGTAAGTTTATCCTGTAAGCCTTCGATGCCTTTCTCGGCAACGTTTCTCTTGATTTATACTTGACTCTCTTTTATGAAAGCCTTGGAGATGTTGTTGACATGAGGCCGACCTCACCTGGGGAAGAGGTCGAGTCCCCAATTCCGAAGTCGGGGAAAGATAATAAGAGAAAGAGGGTTTTGGAGTCCGAGGACCCCCAACCTAAAAGGGCTCCAGCCCAAAGACGTAGGAGAAATCTCATCCCTGTGACTGTTGAGTCGGTCCACCAGCTGGGGGAAGAAGAAGAGGAAAATGTGGGCGATGATTCGGCGCTGGTGGTTCGAGCAAGGAAGCTGGTGGCAGTCGCCAAGCCTTCCAAGTCGGAGGCGATTGTCGAGACCCTGCCTGGTGATGAGGAGGCTTCGAAGAAAGATTCGGGCAACACCCCCGAATCGTCCGAGGTTGAGGTTATCCCTCGGTCATCAACAAACATGCCTGAGGGGGCCAGTTCTGAGACCCCTAAGGCTGAACAGAAAGCCTCGAGCGACTCACTCGGGGCTGTGACAATAGGTCAATCTCCTTCTCTACCGGCCTTTTCTGAGGAGGCTATAAAGGATGCTCGGGCTCTACAGATCTCCGACATAGGTGGAGTCTCCTGTGAAGAGGATCCCTTCTGGGATTACTTTATCGGGGTTGATGATTCCGCTGATCTCAATGATGTGTCTACCCTTTTTAAAGAGGCCCAACGCCTTTTATCTCGAGTAAGTACTAATCCCCGTTGCTAAAATTTTCTTTTCCTTCTTCTCCATTTCAACTAACTTATATCTTTCTTCTTATGTAGGCTTTTACCAAGTCTCAGGCCGACCTGAGCCAATGCGAGGTCGAGCTCCAGAAGACCTCGAAGGAGAGGAATGCTTTGACGCTCCTGCGGTCAAAAGGATGAAGAGCTCAGGGTCCTTCGAGCTGATTTGGCCAAGACTCGTAAGGAAGAGGCCGATCTAGACGAGCAGTTAACTATCCTTTTGAAAGAGTACGGACTCGACCCAATGGTGGAGACTAATACTTCTATATCTCAGTTGCAGCAAAAACTGGAAAGGATCGAGCTTCTCCTGGGGAAAGTCGATCAAATCAAAGCTGACTGTGATCGGTGGAAGTAAAACATGGACCGCCACGCTGCAGAGAAAGAGGCTACCTTGGCCAAACTGTCATCGGCCGAGGTCCAACTTCGGAGCATTAAAGAGAAAAGCTCAACCAGGCCAAAATGATCGAGGAGCTTGAAGTCGAGCTTGCTGAGGCCAAGGTAGAGATCGGAAAGGCGAAGGTCTCAGCTGACAAGTCCATAGCTGTGTACCTGGCTGATGCCAAGGCTGCCCAAACTCAGTTGAGGGAGGCTTCTGATCGAGAGCGATAGATTAATGACTTGGCGAAATGCCAATCCCGGAGGGAGACCCTCGAAGAGATCCACACTCGAGGTTTTGACCTCTCCGAGGAGATAGCCCAAGCCAAGGCGCTTGAATCCGATGCCAGGTTGCTTGCCTCCTCCGATGATGAAGCTGATGATGATGAAGGCAGTCGAGGCGGGTCCGACAATGGCGAGGGCCCGAAGGAGAAGCTGCCCCTGATGAAGAAGTCGACTCTAGCCGTAGTTAGGATTTAGCTTCTTTTTCTTTTTTGTAAGACTTCTATCGGTCTCTTGTACATATCAATATATAAAGGAAATTTTCTTTTGAATGCCTTCTCAATTTTTATCTTCAAACAAGTTTTGTGCCTTGTAAAATTTTAGCACATTCTTATGCTTTTTTGAACGGTGCGTTCGAGGTTTTGGTTTTGGGTGGCTTCCTCAAAGTCGCCACAGTCGAGTTCGAATAAAGTTCGAACTTGAAGCATTGGACCTTTAGGGTTTGTGTCGAATAATGATGAGTCCCCGAGCCATAGTCAAGTTAGTTTTTATTTGGGCTCGGAATAGTTGAACCCTTAGGTTCAGACGGAGTGAGAACAAGATCTCGAACTCTAAGTGTATTGGTGATAAGTTAGGATCTTAACGTGTTATATACCCCTACTTGCCTACGCTTTGGTTATAAATTGCTACAAAATACTTGATTGCAGGTTTGATCGACAAAGCGACTAAAGTCAAATATCGGCTCAGAAAGGAGTGAAACCTGCTCAAGTGTCAAAGACTAAGGAAGTTAAGGAAAAGAGGACCTAGTGCGGACCGCGCAACTGTGACCGCGGCCGCACTAGGAGGTTTAGAGAATGGCATATTCAAAAGGAAGGCTACGCGGCCACGGTCATTTCCACGCGGTCCGCGGTTAGGCTCCGCGGCCGCGCTACACTTTTACGCTGTCCGCGGAGCAGAGATTCAGAGAGCCAAAATTTGACCCCTTCCAAGCAAAGCGGCCCGCGCTCATTTCTGTGCAGCCGCGCTACATTCTCACGCGGTCCGCGGTCCTCAACTTCAGAGAAACAGAAACCAATAGTTTAAGAACCAGCGCGGCCGCGGTCATGTTTGCGCGGTCCGCGCTGACCCCGCAGGGGTATTTTTGTCCAGTTTTTCCAGCCCAGTATAAATAGGACCTTTTTCCATTTTTAGGTCAAGTTTTATTTTTCTGAAGCTGCTGAGCTCGTGAGACCGAATAGTTTAGCCATTTTTGGCACTTTTGCTCTTCAATATTGTATTTTCTTCCTAGCAATTAATTAATATGTTACTTCTTCATCTATTTCTTTAATTTTTGCATCTAGCATGAGTAGCTAAACTCACTAGCTAGGGTTGTGGCTCAACCCTAGTATGGGTAACTGATGGGTGTTGCCATCTAAGGTTAGGATGATATTGGGTGTTTGTTATTTGGGTTGGTTTTAGGTTTTAATTAAGGATTGGTGGTTGCAAACACTGATTCTAGCTTTGTGGGTTTAACTCTTCTTGAGAAAGAGAGTCCATGACCCCAAAATTGACCCAACAAGGAATTGGGATGGACCCATGAGAAATGGTAGTCCCAATTAACGGGTTAAATCTCGAGAGAGTAATCACCCTACTTGAACCCTAGTTGCTTGGTCTAATTGGCCTACCCAATTGGTCTCGAGAGAGTCAATTGGGCAAAATCACTCTCTCTGGCGAGAGGTGTGAGAGTGGGTACAATTGTGCAACGGTTTTAGCATAAGCCCCAAACATGTCAATCTATCCTTAGTAGAATCTACCCGTTAATTAGCCACCTAGGCAATGCCACGACCCTAGTGCCTTTCTCTATATTAATTACAACTTAGCAATATTGCCGTAGTATAATTTAGTTTCAATCATTAGCTTTATAAAGGTAGATATAGAAATCAAAAACCAAATATGTTTGAAGAGACATTAGAAGCACAACCGCAATTCTAGACTAAACAGACATTACAACTCCACTACTAGCTCCCTGTGGAAATTCGATCCCGAACCACTATTCGGGTAAAAGCTGTTGCGACCCGCTCTTCCTACCTTAGTGTAGTGTTGAGTCGGCAACGATAAATTGGCCCTTAGGCTATTTAGATTGGGCCGATATGGCCTCTAAAAGATGGCTATTATTCCCCTCTTTCGGCTTAAAATACTTAGTGAAAATTTCTTTATGCCTTAGCATGTATTTTTTACCCATTGGATTTTTTGAGGGTTCGATGTCGATTGAAACCCCTCTGCTTTTTGTGCCTTAGCTCGTTAGTGTTAAGATAATTTGATACCTCTTAAGGTTTTTCGAGGGCTGATTTTATCGAAGCCCTTTTGATTATTTGCCGAGGGTAGCCTTTTTTAACCGTGCCGAGCTTATAAGATCCCTTTCCGACGATGTGGAGGACTTGGTAGGGTCCTTCCCATTTTGGGCCGAGTTCCCTTCATTAGGATCTCGAGTGTTGACGGTGACCTTCCTCAGGACTAAGTCCCCGACTCCGAAGTGGAAAAGGTTGGTTCTCCTATTGTAATATCTTTCGATTCATTTCTTTTGTGCAGCCATTGGAACGAGTGTGGCTTCTCGTTTTTCATCCAATAATTCGAGGCTAATATTCATAGCCTCGTGATTTGATTCTTCTGTTGTGTATTGAAACCTGGCACTGGGTTTCCCGACTTCGACTGGAATCAAGGCTTCGGCGCCATATACTAAGGAGAACGAAGTTGCCCCCGTACTGGACTTTGATGTCGTTCGATATGCCCAAAGGACTTCTGGTAGAATTTCTCTCCACTTTCCCTTGGCGTCATTCAACCTTTTCTTTAGGTTCTGAATGATAGTTTTGTTCGTTGACTCGGACTGTCCGTATCCACTTGGATGATACGGTGTTGATAAGATCCTTTTTATTTTATGTTCTTCGAGAAACTTCGTTACCTTGCTGCCGATGGATTGCTTTCCGTTGTTACATACGATTTCGGCAAGTATCCCAAATCGACATAAGATGTGATCCTAGATGAATTCTATAACCTCTTTTGCTCTCACTTTCTCGAACGCCTGTGCTTCAACCCATTTAGAGGAATAGTCAGTCATAAATAAAATGAACTTTGCTTTACCTGGGGTCGATTGCAGAGGGCTGACGATATCCATCCCCCATTTCATGAATGGCCATGGGGATAGGACTGAATGAAGTTGTTCTCCGGGTTGATGGATCATCGGTGCAAACCTTTGACATTTATCACATTTTCGAACAAACTCCTTAGTGTATTTTTCCATGCTATCCCAGTAGTATCATGCTCTAACGATTTTGTGAATCAGTGATTCGGTGCCGGAATGGTTCCCACAAGTGCCTTCATGGACCTCTCGTAAAACGTAATCGGTGTCTCTTGGTCCTAAACATGCTGCCAATGGTCCATTGTTTTGTTCTCGAGGTACATGCTATAAAGTCCATTCCTTAAAATGGTGCAAAGTCACCTGCAGCTTGTCCAAATACCTTTGCATTCTATCCTCTCAAACTTCGAAGGTTTTGTTTATTTGGTTCACTACCAATAAAGAGTCACACTTGGCTTCAATGACTTCCACTACCAAGCTTTTATCTAGCTCGAGACCTGAAATCATGGCCTCATTGTTAGTCAACCTAGAACATACATAATAAATGGGAAATTGCGTACCTTGCTCTTCTCGAACTAGGACACTACTTACTGCGATTCCCGATACTGCCAAGTACAAGTAAAGTTTCTCATCTGCCTCTGGAGTGTGAAGCAGTGGTGGATCGATACGTATCGCTTTAATTCCTCTAATGCTTGTTGACATTCCGGGGTCCAGGTGAAGTCATTCTTCTTTTTGAGTAGAGAGAAAAATCTATGGCTTCGATCCGACGACCTCGAGATGAATCGGCCTAAAGAAGCTATCCATCCAGTCAGCCTCTGCACGGATTTTACACTGTCCACGATGGTAATATCTTCGATGGCCTCGATTTTATTGGGTTAATCTCGATTCCCCGATTTGACACCATGAAGCCCAGGAATTTGCCCGAACCGACCCCGAAAGCACATTTCTCGGGGTTGAGCTTCATGTTATATTTCCTCAAAATCTCGAATGTTTCCCGCAGATGAGCCAAATGGTCCTCTGCGCGCAGAGACTTAACTAGCATGCCATCGATATAAACTTTCATTAACTTACCTATTTGTTCTTCGAACATTTTATTTACTAGGCGTTGGTAAGTAGCTCCTACATTTTTTAGCCCGAAGGGCATTACATTATAATAATTTGTTCCATACTTGGTGATAAATGAAGTCTTTTCCTGGTCTTCCGGGTTCATTTGAATTTGATTGTACCCGGAATAGGCATCGAGAAAGGTAAGGATCTCGTGGCCAGTTGTGGCATCGATCATGAGATCGATGTTAGGTAGTGGAAAAGAATCTTTGGGGCATGCCTCATTTAAATTTTTAAAATCTACACACATTCTAAGTTTGTTCCCTTTTTAAAGGGACTACGACTAATTGGCTAACCATTCGGAATATTTCACCTCCCGAATGGACCCTATTTTGAGAAGTTTAGTTACCTCGTCCTTTATGAATGCGCTCTTTACCTCAGACTAGGGTCTTCTCCTTTGCTTCACCAGTTTGAACCTAGGGTCCAGGCTTAGCCGATGCATAGTAATCTCCGGTGGGATCCTTGTCATGTCTAAATGGGACCAAGCAAAATAATCTACGTTATCAATAAGAAATTGAATAAGCTTTTTCCTGAGTTCGGGGGTCAATCCCGTTCCTAGGTATACCTTTTGCTTGGGCAGGTACACGATCAATATAACCTGTTCCAGCTCTTCGACCATTGATTTGGTAGCGTCAGAATCTTCGGGAATAATAAAAGTTCGAGGGGTCAGAAAATCCTCCTCTTCTTCTTCTATCTCATGTTTCCCCGATTCAATTGAGGCTAGTGGTTGTGATTGTTATTTCGCTTTCTATTTACCTTTGATGCTCGACCTTTCCGAGGTTGATAACGTCGATATCGGTATTACCTCATCGACGGCAAACATTTCCTTTGCGGCATATTGCTCCTCGTACATTGTTTTTATACCGTCCGACGTCGGGAATTTTATCATTTGGTAGAGAGTCGAAGGGACTGCCCTCATATTGTGGATCCAAGGCCTTCCGAGTAGCGCATTGTACCTCATGTCGCCCTCGATCACGTGGAACTTAGTATTTTGAATGGTTCCATCCACGTTCACCGGTAGAATAATCTCCCCTTTAGTTATTTTACTGGCCATATTGAAGCCGTTTAAGACCCGAGCTACGGGCACGATTTGATCTTGTAGGCCGAGCTTCTCCACGACCCTCGATCGGATGATATTTGCCGAGCTACCTGGATCCATTAAAACACGCTTAACTTGAACTTTATTTAATAAGATAGAAATTACCAAAGCGTCGTTGTGGGGCTGAGAAATGCCTTCTGCTTCTTCGTCATTGAATGATAAGGAGCCTTCGGGCACATAATCTTGGGTTCATTTTTCCCTAATGATTGACACCTTAGTGCGCTTTAATATGGGTCTCTGTGGAATGTCGACCCCACCGACGATCATATGAATGACATGTTAGGGTTCCTCCAGTTCATTTTTCCTGTTGGCATCCCTTTCTCTGAAATGAATCTTGGCTCGATCACTGAGGAACTCTCGAAGGTGGCTCTCATTGAATAGAAGGGCTACCTCCTTCCTTAATTGCCTTCAATCCTCGGTCTTGTGACCATGCATGCCATGATACTTGCACATCAAATTTGGGTTTCTTTTGGAAGGATCGGTCTGTTTGGGTTTGGTCTATCTAGTATCTTTGATCCTTCCGATTGCCGATACAATGCCTGATGCGTCAATGCTAAAGTTATATTCCGATAACCGAGGTGCCTCTGTGGTATCGACATGCTTATCAAAACCACTTTTGCTTATAAGTCCCCGAGAATTATGTCCTCGATCATTTCTTCGATCATTCCGGGTGGAATTGCATCCCGAACCATTGTTCCTTCGATCTATGGTATATGGTTGATATCGTTCTCTATTCGACCTTGGCTCTCTGTCGATGTCCCTCTAGGCCTTATCTGCCAACCTGTTTGGATGTACTGAATCGAAAGGGGTTCCTAATTGGTCTTCCTCGACCCTGATCTTCGATTGATATCGATTGTGAACATCTGCCCAAGTTACAGCTGGATACTCGATCAAATTTTGTTTCAACTGACGTGATGCTATAGAACTCCTCTCGTTCAACCCTTGGGTGAAAGCTTGAATGGCCTAATCATCTGTGATCGGTGGCAACTCCATGCGTTCCATCTGAAATCGGGATACGAACTACCTTAACATTTCATTGCCTTCTGTCTCACTTTGAAGAGGTCCGATTTCCTGGTTGCGACCTTTATTGCTCCGGCGTGCGCCTTTACGAACGAATCAACGAGCATGGCGCAAAAATTGATGGAGTTGGGCGGCAAATTGTGGTACCATATTATTTCCCCCTTTGATAAAGATTCCCCAAACTTTTTCAACAAAACAGACTCAATCTCATTATCTTCTAAGTCATTTCCCTTTATTCCGCACGTGTACAAAGTGATGTGTTCATTGGGATCGGTGGTCCCGTTGTACTTAGGTATGTCTGACATACGGAACTTCTTAGGAATGGGCTTCGGAGCTGCACTTTGAGGAATAGGCTTCTGCACGAACTTTTTCGAATCCGAACCCTTTAGGATCGCGGGTGCCCCCGGTATCTGATCAACTCGGGAGTTGTATATTTCGACTTTTTTATCATTAGCTTCGATTTTCTTCTCTCCTAACTCAATTCTTTTGGTGAGCTCCTCGAGCATTTTCATTATTGCAGGATCAGTCCCCGATTCGTTACCATTCGACCTTTCTAGCACTGGCTCGGTACGACGAGTGATTTCTCGCTCGAACCCACTTGGAGTCCTATGTTGATTTTACAACTGAGCAATAGCAGCTTGTTGAGCCTGTAGCATCTCGAATATCACCTGAAGACTAACTCCTCCGTCTCTTCTGCCTTGTGTACCTTGACCACCAGATCGGCCTTCCCTCCGTACACTCTCTTCGGGGTCCGCGCCTAAGTCCATATTTAGAGCAACGTGCAAACTGATATCGACTGGATCGGCAACCGGCACTCCCCCGATATTAGCCGGTGGCACCCCAGCTCCTGGAGCAATTACATTATCGTTTTCCCCGTGAAACCCGAGACCATCATCACCATGTGGGTGCGATTTTGAGTTTGACATGTTTTAAACTGAGAGCAAAGATACTTGAAAAGAACAAGCATGAAATAATGTGCGTTATCAGAATCAACACCGAACAATCACTATTATCCTTAGCCCCACAGTGCGCGCCAAACTGTTTACCCTAAATTTCGAGTAATAATTAAACTTATTGTAACGACCCGACCGGTCGTTTCATGAGTTACCGCTCCGTTTCCCCCATTTCTGCTTCTTTATATCTTGTTCAACTGTGTTATGTGGTATCAAGTTGGTTCGGGTTCGGGTTCGGAATGGTTTTGGAGAGGTATGAGACACTTAGTCTCTTTTGAGTAAGCTTAAGTAGGAAAAAGTCAACCGGATTTTTACTTATGGGTAGAAGTCTCGGATGTGAATTTTGATGGTTCGCTAGCTTTGTTAGGTGATTTGGGACTTAGGAGCGTGATCGGAATGTATTTTGGAGGTCCGAAGAAGATTTAGGCTTCAATTGGCAAAATTGGAATTTTGGAATTTTCCGGTTGGTAGTGGAAATTTTGATATTGGGGTCGGAATGGAATTCTGGAAATTGGAGTGGGTCCGTTGTGTCATTTTTGATGTGTGTGCAAAATTTCAGGTCATTCGGGTGAGGTTTGATAGACTTTTTGATCGTTTGCGGAATTCGGAAGTTTTCGAATCCTTAGGCTTGAATCCGAGGGTGATTTGGTGATTCGGCGTTGTTTTGAGTGTTCCGAGGATTGGTACAAGTTTGAATAGTGGTATGTGACTTCTTCGTATTTTTGGTTGAGGTCCCGGGGGCCTCGGGATGATTTCGGAAGGTTGTCGGAAAGATTGGAATTTAGTTAGAGCAGTTTCGACTGCTGATCCTGTCATAACCGCACATGCGGATTGGGGACCGCAGGTGCGGGACCGCAGAAGCGTAGAAAGGACCGCAGATGCGGTCAAGTTTGTGAAGGGCAGGAGACGCAGATGCGAAGAGCTGTGCGCACCTGCGATGGCGCATGTGCGGGTACTTGACCGTAGATGCGGTTTTGCGCGGATAAGTGACTTCCGCAGGTGTGCACCTGGGATCGCAGGTGCTGGTCCGCAGGTGCGGTATCGTTGGGCAGAACATATAAATAGATGCCTTCGTGAATTTTTGCTTATTTATCAATTTCTCATTCGGGTTGGAGCTTGTGGGAGCAATTTGAAGAGGGAATTCAAGGGAATTTCGTGGAGGTAAGATTCTTGGAACTAAAACTTATTTCGATGGTGATATTTTACTGATTAGACATGGAATTTATGGATATTAGTGGTTAAAATAGGGGTTTTAGGGTTTGGAATTGGAGACTTTGATTTAGGGATTTGAGGGGTCGTTTGTGGTCGGATTTTGATGTATTTGGTGTCGTGCCCCTTTTTCCTCTCAGAGTCCGGGTTTTGACATTTATTGGGAACAACTCATTTCCTTTTGGGAATTGGGTATGGAATTTGAAGAGTCGCCACCTAACGGATTTAAGGTGCGTTAGGGCACCTAAAGCAAATAACTCATAAACCGGTTTGCATTACCAGAGATTGGGTAAGGGATCGAAATAACCTTGAGGGGAAGGTGTTAGGCACCCCTGGAGGTCCACAACGGTGGATCCCGGCCAAACTCGAATTAGGCGAATTAGTCTTATAAACAAATAAAGCAATTTAGGCAAATGGATATTACATTTAAGACAAGGAGTAAAGGAGGTCCTAGGTTTTTTAGCCTATAGGATCACTTCTGTGCAATACTTGGTAATCGTCCCCAAGTTGGGGTGCTACACATAGCATTAGCGCGCAGGTCATCATATCCTTTACTACCCAATTACCCTCCCCTTAGTGGTTATATAAGCAATTCAAATTAAACGTACTCTATGCGTGCATTACCCGTCCCTTACCTATGGTCCTGGAGGTATTTAGGACTTCTAATTAAGGTGGGTCTAGACCTTCCTATAGTGCTTAAAGGAGAAAAATCTAAGCGACAAACAAAACACATAGGACTGTCAGATAAAAGGAACAATTAAAGGCTCATATTTACCTCCACAAATAAACAGGCAATTGCACGTCTCAAACAACAGTATTTCAGACACTTTAAGAGTCCTATAGCAGGATACCTAGGTGAGCATGACAAACAAAATATATGCAGCATTGTGTTAATGCGAGGCAATAGAGACCTAATCAGTTTGCCTACTGATTTTAGGGCTTGCGGAATCTGGGCAATTCACAAATAATTAAACAAAGCACAGTTTTACAATTTGCAAGATTTTAATTATCCTACAGGCTTGCCTAGGCGTGGATCTGAGATGTCCTATAACATGATATCTAGTCGTAATCAGAGTCTTAATAGGCGAACAAACGATTTTAAACATGCAGATTTTATTCGTTATGTCCTACAAACATGCTGTCTAAGTGCTGAACATTACAAGATTGATTTTATACGCATTTATCTTTATAAACATGATATCTAGGTGTTGGGACTGTTTTTTAAAACCTATTCTTATAGACATGGTAGTTACTGATTTTATACGATATGGGCATGGTTAAATGCAATAAAAACCGAAAGCATGGTTTCTAATGCACATTGTTGATACCTAATTTTTCCCATAATATTTGCAAAACTATGCTTTGGCATCAATTAGTATTTTTATACAATTTCTGCATTTTAAAAAATATTATAACTAATTTCTCCCAGCATTTTATTTATAAAACAATCACTGATTACATCACAAATTGTTTTATAATAATTTTTGTGGCTTAATTTTATCATTTGCATTTGTACTAAGTTTTAATTATTTCACAAATAGCCACATTTGTATTTGTAGGATATAGTTGCAATTACTTTGCAATTATAGCCCGTGCATGTATTATTATATTATTTTACCAGAAAATAGCCTTTTATCTTTTTAAAATAATAAGTAATTATTTTAAAATATTTCCAGGCATGAAAATTACTTTTTACAACCTATTGGTTATTTTTAAAAATTGTTTTATCAATTAAAGAGGTATTTAACAAATAGCCCTTTTCTATCCTTGACCTAGCCTAATTAACTAGCCCAATTTTAATCCCTTATAAACCAGCCCAGAAACACCAGGCCCAATACCACCTGCCCGACCTAATACCCGGGCAAATCCTGGCCGTTGATCATTGTGATCAACGGTCCAGATTCCCCCTTACCTAAATTAAACCAGCCTATACCCCCCAAACCCTAATCATTCTAACACCCCTCCCCGCCGTCATCTGTTCCTCTCCTCTCTCGAATGCTCTCAAATCCTAACCCTAATTCACCCTCATCGTCACTCATTTGCTGTCGTTCATGGTGGCCTCTCACCACCATCAGACCTCTAATGGCCTCTCCTATGTTGGTATCACCATCTCTAAGGTCCTCGAGGGACCAGGGTCAGTCCGCTTACACCTATGGCCCCTTCTTGCCTGTTTCAGGCTGTTCCGTTTTGATTTCGAGTAAGATCTTCCTATTGCACCTTAAATCTATGGATTTCTAAGCCTACTTCTTTATCTCTGTGTTGTTCTTCTCAAAACCCTAATATTTGATCCTTTGATCTTCTCAGATCTGTCCAGATCTGAGATGAATCGAACTTACTTCACTTGTTTTTATGAAAATCTTCTGGTTTTACGAGTGGCTTTCCGTTTTCTTAAACTAGGGTTTCCTGAAAACCCTTTTTCTTCGAAAACGTTACTGACTTTAAGTATTTAATCTTCTATTTGCATGTGTTTTTGACTGATTTCGTAGAGTTTGGTTCAACCCTCACTAGTTTATGTTGAAACCCCAATTTTCTTCGATATTTTGTTTGGATTCTCAGTCCTTCCATGTTACTGGTTATATTGTTTGTTCTGTGCTTTGACTTTCATGATTTCCCCCTTTTAGTCTAACTTAATGTCTTGTGATTTTACCCTAGTTCACCTCTATTAGGGTTTCTGATTCGATTTCTCGGCTAATTTTTGTATGTTTATGAAATTCTATTTTAGCCTATTTGTCTATTTGTGGAAAACCTATATTCAATACTGTTTGAATTTCTGATTCACCAATTGCCTCTGTTAAAAATTTATGTGCTGATTCTTGATTATTTCCTTTATTCACGACCTTAATTAGTTTTCTTGCCTTATTTGAACCAACTGTAATACTTGCTGATTCTTACTAATTGTTTCCTTAATTGAACTCCTGTTTATTCACCCCTAATTGCCTACTCTATACCTAAGTCTTAATTGATTTCTTTCCTTAAACATATATCCTCCTCTTTACCGTTGATTGATTATCCCTTGATTAAGGGGGGGACTTTACTGATTTCACGTGTGTGACTGATTCTGTAGATTTCCCTAATTGCTACAAAATTGATTCTTTATCTTATTCTGTTTAACTCTTGATTACTATATATGTTCTTACCTATTCTCACTTCTGGACACGAACATTAGTTCATCAATACTCTCACACTCTAAAAAAGCTCTCTATTCTCTTCTATTACTTGCAATTGTCACTAACCTAGCCGGCTGTAAGCCAAGGCTGGCTATTTGCACTATCTTTGCTCTATACTTTGTGATTCTCCTCTTAACTAGTATGTTCTGATTCAATTCAAATTCCAAAACTATGTGTTTCTTTGTTGTTTCGGTGCATTAGTTGTAACTTCCAATCCTGTTTATTATTTTACTATCATGTTGCTCAATGTGTAACCTGCATGCCTTGACCATACTGCCTAACTACTGTCTCACTTAGCATGTTGAAGTTTGTTCTGTTAGAACCTATGACTAGTTTATTTACCCACAAGGATCTGATTACTGCTTAGCATGCCCCAATCCTGCCTCGTGATAATTGCATGCACCTGGTTTGCTCACTAGCATGTCCAAAGCTACATTGCTTGTTTACTGTCTCCCCAGCATGTCTAAATCCTGCTTGTTCTATCTATGCTTAGTATTTCTAAACTATGAATCTTTTATGAAGTGCTTGCCTAGTTTGTTCATCTGAATCTTGTTTACTCTACTTTACTAATGAGATCCTGCTAAGTCATCTAGCCCTCCAAAGTACTCTAGTTGTGTGTATTGATCATGTCCAAGATCTATGTGTTCTCAACATGTCTTTGCTGTAATCTTTGTAACTAATCTTTGTAACTAACTTGTAAATTTATTACCCATAAATTCGGAAAGGCTTTTTTGCGGTAAAACTAGTCGATTAGCGGTGCAGTCGACGGTTCCGTGCCTTTCCCCCTCAAGTTGTTCGCTTGAGTGTCGCGCCCCCTTTTTCCCTCTTTGCATCGGGAGATCGGGTTTATGACATTTTGGGTATAAGACAACTCGTTCCTTTTGGGAATTGGGTTTTGCATTTGAAGAGTCGCTACCTAATGATTTAAGGTGCAAAAGGACACCTATATGGTTCAACTACAACTACATTTTTAATAACCAGAGATAGGGTAAGGGCTTGAAATTATCCCAAGGGGAAGGTGTTAGGCACCCCTCAGGATTCACTAGTGTGGTTCCCGGCCAGATAGTTCTTTGTGAATTTGTGCAATTAGCAAGTAAACAAATAAGGCTCAAATAAAAGGGGATTTCGAATACATAAATGTTTGGAAGTGATAAAAGCAAAATAGAACAATCATTAAAAGGCTGATTTTGAAAAGAAGTCATAATACTTTAAAAGAGAAGAAAGAGAGGGGAGGGGTCCTAGGTTTATTTATAATATGGATCACGTCAATGCAATACCCGGTAATCACTCCTCAAAATAGGGCTACACGTGGTATTAGCGCACCGGTCATCATATCCATATCTACCCTTTCCACCCCGTTAAGGTACTAAAGCGCGGATTGGTCTCGACCATTATTGCATGCTATTACCCGTCCCATTCCTATCAGTCCCGGAGGCACTTAGGACTACTATTCCTAAAGGGTAGGGATATTAGGCTGACTTTGAAGTTTCAAAGGTGAAAAATCTAAGGCGACATACAAAACACATAGGACTGTACATTAAAAAGGGAAAAGCACGTAAACACTGAAGGCTCATGTATACCTCCTCAAACAAGGCACATAAATAGCATGACTCAAACAACAATCAAGGTCTGAATCTAAAATACTAAGGCAAGGGGAGTTTAAGTTGTTGAAGCAGACCAAATTATTACGTAACTCAGATAAGAAGTCCGAATCAGGCCTGCCTGCTGGTTGTAGCAATTACTAATTAACAGAAGCGGGCTCAGTTTTATTTGTTGTTATTACCTAAGGTTTGCCTAAGTGTTTGGTGAGATCTTATGAGCATGGTATCTATTACTGATTCAGAGTGTGGCAAAGCAGTAACCAATTTAATACGAGCGATTTGAGATCCTATAGGCATGCTTGCTAAACCGTGTTAACAAGGGGAGAGTAAGTTCTTTTAAAAAACTAGTTCAGAACAGTATGAATTAGGCGGATTTTAAGCTAGACTGGTTTCAGATTCTACAGACGATGATATCCATTATTGCTGATTTTAATTCCTATAGACATGATATCTAGCGTTGCTGATTTTAATTCCAATAGACATGATATCTAGTTGGACGTGAAATGGAAACAGGCAGGATTTTACTTGGGAATTCCTAAAGGCATGATTTCTATGACAATACTGATTTTAACATTATGAACATGATATCTGCTTATAGCCGTTTAGATCCGAAGAAGCATGGTGTCTAAGTGTAGTAACAAACATGCAGAATTTTAAACAAGTCCTATAGGCAGGTTATCTAAATATAGAGTCAAACATGCAGAATTTATTATAAGACAGATCCCATAGGCATGGTGTCTAAACGTAAAGTTGAACATGCAGAATTTAAAGTAAGTCCTATAGGCAGGTTATCTAAGTGTAGGATTGAACATGCAGAATTTAAAACCAGTCCTATAGGCATGTTTTCTACCCTTCAAATAGCTGAACATGCATAATTACCCATCCCTTTTTCACTAGTCAACCCCGAGGGTTTATTACAAATTATTACGAACCGAAATGATGAATTACATCAAAAAAATAAAACAAAAGAAGTTACAACCAGAGGAATAGATCACCTCAAATGCCATTTTTCGTTTCCAGAGCCTTTCTCATACCTGGGTGTGTCAAAGTTTCCTAAGGGTCTCAAAGGACCCCGGGCAATGCTCACACCCAAGTTTTGCAGAACTAGATAGAGATGAGTGTAGTGTGGAAGGGCCAGCCCTTATGTATCCAAGTTCGGAGGGAACTCATGGGTCCCAAGGCAAGGCTCACACAAGAGGGGAAGAACCTAAGTCTAAGAATATGGTGGAAGTACAGGAATAGAGATTTAAAACTGAGTGGAGAACAGAGAGGGGTAGGAGTAATGGGAAAATAGTAGCAAAGCACATAATCAATATTTTCATACAAAGGGGGGGTCAGGGGTTTGGGAATACATTGCAAGGAGCATATGTCCTTAGGCAGGGATCAAGTTTGGGCATGCACAGCAATAGATGATGCTGGCATGCCCATAAACCAGTCAGAGAACATAACACATAGAGGGGATATGGAGGTTATGACCCCAAGGGGGTCGGGTTTGGGTCATGCACAATAATGTCTAGTGTTGACATGCCCCAAACCAACCAAGGAATACCAAACTCATAGGGGATATGGGGGTTTAGGATTCATATGTCATAATAAGTGACTGATAGAGTTCATACATAAGAAAGCATTAATTCAGAAGAGGAAAGGGCAGATTACAGCATGCTTAGTAATGGGACTTGATTAAACACAAGCGGGAAACAAGCAAGGTGAAGGAAATAGTAAAGAAACATGTTGTTGTTGATGCTGAAAAATTAGTTAGAACATACCAGTAAAGATGCAAATGCAGAAAGAAAAGTAAGCAAGCTTCCCACAGCCTAGCCTTGGCTTTCAGCCGGCTAGGTAAGGCAGCAACACAAGTAGCAACAGAGAAAAGAGAGAGAGTTTTAGTGGAGTGTGTGTTCTGAACTCAAGTGTTTTTATTCCTTGTGATCGTGTGTTTGAAAGAGGAGGGGTACATGGTATTTATAGCCTTTTGAAAATGAGTGAAGGAGAGGTAACAAGTAAAATCTTAGTGCACATATGGAAACAATCAGTTAGAGTCAATTATACAAGCGATTCCCTTTAATTAAGGAATCACTGTTTAACGGATTCAAAATAAAGAAGGAAATCAATTTAGAGACAGCCTGATTATTGCCATAAAAAAAGTAGTAAAAACATTAAGTAAGCAATCGAGTCTAAATGCAGGAATATACTTATTTTGAAAATAGATTCAGTAAGGTAATTATTACAAAAAAGGGAAGGGAATCAATCAATTCTAAACAGGCGAGTAAAATCAT
This sequence comes from Nicotiana attenuata, assembly GCF_001879085.1. Taxonomy (NCBI): domain Eukaryota; kingdom Viridiplantae; phylum Streptophyta; class Magnoliopsida; order Solanales; family Solanaceae; genus Nicotiana; species Nicotiana attenuata. The sequence continues at coordinate 636,057 of NW_017670486.1, forward strand.
GGTTCATAAAAAGAAAAGTTTTGAAATCAGTCCCCCAGATTGAAGATCAAGCAAAGAAGGAACTTCAGCATATAAATAGAGTGAACAGACACTAGACATGCGAGGCCAAACCTATTGGCAAAAGAAACAACATACAATAGTAGCACAAGGTTCAGTAGATAGCAAACATTCGAAGCATAATAATCAAGTAGGTCAAGTCACATTGAATCAATAGTGAAGAAAGATAGAGTATCAGAAGCATGCAAAGGGTCTCACAGTAGCAGATGAGAAACCTTTTGAAAAGTTAGGGTTTCAAGCATAGTCGAGTTTTAAAGATAGTAAAAACCCAGAATCAGAGGAATCACAAAAAGAAAAGAGATTCTGAAACAAGGAACTTCAAATCGAGCCAGGTATTCAAACGAACAGTTTCAAACCCAAAGATATAGGTTCTTTTCAACAATAGTCGAGCTTAAAAGATGATAAGCAAATAAATCGAACAAGAACTTAACCAAACAAGCACTTATCTACAAACAGCTTCAGAACTCGAATGAGACCCAAAAGAAATTAGGGTTTCCAACATACCAACTCATATAGAAGAACGACATGAGCAAAATATAGCAAAATCAGAAACACATTAAAATCAAAGAAGAGGTTTCGAAATAATTTAAAAGAAAAACCCTAATCGGAAAAGATGAAGAGTCACTTTGAAAGAAAAGTCAAAGAGACTTCGAGAAGCACTTAAAATGTTCATGGCAAGCATAGATCTAAGGTATATCTGAAAGAAATCGAGAAAGTGTTAGAGATTACGGTTTCAGAAAAACCCAAGAGCAATGAGAAAGGCCTTGAAAGTTACCAATCTAAACAGGAGAGTCAAAGGTCTGACTCGAATGGCCATGGCTGGCCGGAGAAAGGTCAGGGATGATCGGAGAAAGGTCATCGAGCAAAGACTGGACCAAATCCCTTCAAAGTCTGGTCATGAGACCACATAACCAAACACATAGAAGCCATGGAAGGCCGGTACAGGTCTCAGATGACCCTGGAAGGCCATGGATTAGGGTGGATTAGGGTGGCGGCGGCTAGGGTTTGGGTGGTGTTGTAGAGTGAATTTGGGAGAGGAGGGATTCAGAGGCGGCGGGTGGTAACAGATGAATGGGTTTGGGGGTAGTTCGGGATTAATTAAGGCAAGGTGTAATAGTGGCCGTTGATCTGAATGATCAACGGCCTGGATTAGAAGGGGTAGGTGGGTCAGTTTATGAAATTGGGTTTGGGCCGGTTTAATTTGCTATTGGGTAGGGGTTCAATTGGGGTCAAAATTGGGTTATAATTGAAATGAAATTGCGCCATTATTTAAATAGCCAATTTTCCCTATTTAGTTTATAAAAAAATAATAAATTAATTTCTCGAAATAAATTGAAGGTACTAAAATGATTTATGACATATAATTAGCCATTTAAAAATACAGGACTTAATCTTTATGAATATAAATGTAATTAATCCTAAAAGAGGCTAATGTTGCAATTATACAATTTTAGCCCTAAAAAATACTAAATAATTTTGTGAAAATATGCAAAAATTCCCTTAGCTATATTTTAGCATAAACATAAAAGTTCAATAAGTGAATCACCAAAACTGATAATTTTAGAAATAATTATTGGATTTTTATGGATAAAATAGGGGAATAAATTGATTTAAAAATCTTTAAAATTAAGGAAAAATAATGGAACACTTGGATATACTTATATATGCATAGATATGCCATTTTGAAGGTACTTTGCATATTAAAATATATATAGAAAAAAATTGGGTATCAACAGCTACCCCTCTTTACCCGGGAAGGATGAAAGAGTTGTCGGGTAAAGATATGATGGCCAAATTTTGACCGAATGAAACGGTTTGAAGAAGATAGGCCGCGCCCTGGCTTCTGAGCTGCCTACATATCCTTGGTTTTACAGGAATCAGGCCATATGTAGTTCAGGATCCGTTGGCGGAGTATGCCGACAGGTACTTTCCAAGAAGGGACGCAATGTTTTGGTCAGGGTGAGTGAAAGTCTTACGGGAATAGTTAGGTCTGATGTGGTTGCGGGCACTGGAGCAGAAACGCTCCTGCCGGGACGACTGTTGCTTGCCGGTTTACCTACAAATAAGTAATACAAGCATATATTGTACGTAAATTTAGACATGATGCAAATTCCCGTCGGACCATAAATGTTGTCGTCAGACGGTTAGGATGACGTCTTTAGATCATGGTGTCCTGGGCCATGAAGCGTATAATAAAGGATTCACAGGCTATGAAATGATGCTCTCGGGCTATGAAAATGGTGCCTCCGAACCATGATGCCTTTGAATAATGATATGCAAGAAATTGAAAAGGGATCCTCAGGCCATGACATAGTGTTCTCGGGCTATGAGGATGGTGCCTCCGAACGATGACGCCTTTGGATAATTTGGCGATCTTTCAGCCCATCTTTCAGCCGTGCAATGTGGCGATCTTTCAGCCGTGCAATGTAGCGATCTTTCAGCCGTGCAATGTGGCGATCTTTCAGCCGTGCAATATGGATGGAGACATCGTTTAGTCTCGGAAGGCAGAATGGTAGCCTTATGCAAGTTGGAAGGCAGAATAGTAGCCTTTTGCAGGTTGGAAGGCAGAATGGTAGCCTTATGCAGGTTGGAAGGCAGAATGGTAGCCTTATGCAAGTTGGAAGGTAGAATAGTAGCCTTATGCAAGTTGGAAGGCAGAATAGTAGCCTTATGCAAGTTGGAAGGCAGAATGGTAGCCTTATGCAATGCAAATGCAGATAGAGGTAGAGCTTAAACTCGAAAGACAGAATAGTAGCCTTATGCAAGTTGGAAGGCAGAATAGTAGAAATGCAGATAGAGGTAGAGCTTAACCTCGGAAGACAGAATAGTAGCCTTATGCAAGAAATAAAATAGCAAATGGCAGTAGAGTTTCTTAGCTGATAGCAGATTGCGGCATGGTGATTACTGGGAGCATTGTGACATACGAAACATTATGGGTGCGTGCTGATAGCAGATGTTGGTAAGTGCAATGATTCGGAGAATCGTGTTCTTGAACAATGTTTGTTGTATGGACGTACAGTGTGTTCAATGATTTCGTAATCCCGGTGCCTGCATCCAAAGAAAAATCGTGAGTTTTTTAAAGGGGAAGGTTAGTTCGCATCCCCCTGGCTTTGCCTGATTTGCTCGTCTTTGATCTGGTGCTACTGTGTATCATTGGGGTAGCGTTTCTAAACAAGGCAATTTCGATGACAAACATGCATGATTTTGTCAAAGTATAACATTAAAAAATAGTTTTTAGATGAACCGCCGACTGTGACTCACTCAGGACATTACAACCTCTCTTGCTACGGAATTTTGAGGGTCCTCCTCAAAATTCTGCCTCAGTTTGATGTGTTGACGTTTCTGACTGCTGCTCGTGCGACGATCGGCTGAAATTACTTCGGAATATTGAGGGTCTTCCTCAAAATTCTGCACCAGTTTCCAATTATAGGGGGAAATGAAAATTTTATTGAATTGTGACCGAACCCATTGAGCTGCCTACGTATCCCCTCTTAAACGAGAATCATGTCATGCGTAGTTCAACTATATCATATAAGGGAAGCATAAAGATTACACATAGTAACGCTTGACTGCATCTGAATTAATCGGCTTTGGCCAGACTTCTCCGTCCATTTCTGCAAGTATGAGGGCTCCTCCTGTCAAAACCCGGTGAACCATGTATGGACACTGCCAGTTGGGAGAGAACTTCCCTTTGGCCTCGTCTTGATGCGGAAAATTTTTCTTTAACACCAGCTGCCCGGGTGTGAACTTCCTGGGCTTGACTCTCTTGTTGAAAGCTCTGGACATTCTGTTCTGATAGAGTTGACCATGACAAACTGCGTTCATTCTTTTTCCATCTATGAGAGCTAACTGCTCGTAACGACTTTTCACCCATTTTGCATCGTTGAGCACAACTTCCTGTATGATCCTTAAGGAAGGAATTTCTACTTCGACGGGAATGACGACTTCTGTACCATAAACCAGCATATAGGGGGTTGCCCCAGTTGATGTGCGGACTGTGGTGCAATACCCTAATAGAGCAAATGATAGCTTCTCGTGCCACTGTTTATGCTTCTCTATTATTTTCCTCAATACTTTCTTGATATTCTTATTGGCGGCTTCCACATCTCCGTTCATTTGAGGCATGTAGGCTGTAGAATTCTTGTGTCTGATCTTGAAGGTTTCATACATAGCTTTCATCAAATCGCTGTTGAGATTGGAGCCATTATCAGTAATGATCGGCTCTGGAATACCGAATCGGCAAACTATGCGGTCGCGGACAAAGTCTGCCATGACTTTCTTAGTCACTGCTCAGTAAGATGCTGCTTCGACCCACTTGGTGAAATAGTCAATTGCCACTGAGATAAACCTGTGTTTGTTGGAAGCAGTAGGCTCGATTGGCCCAATAACGTCCATTGCCCAGGCAGCGAACGGCCATGGTGAGCTTGTTGTGTTGAGCTCGCTTGGAGGTACCTTTTATCATGTTTGCATGTATCTGGCAGCGATGGCATTTTCGGACATACTGGATGCTGTCTGTTTCCATAGTTATCCAAAAGTAACCAGCCCGGAGTATCTTCTTCGCTAAGATAAAGCCGTTCATATGTGGACCGCAGGTCCCAGCATGAATTTCTTCTAGTAGCTTGGATGCCTCCTTTGCGTCGACACACCTTAGTAGTCCCAAATCAGGAGTCCTCCTATACAGGATTCCTCCGCTGTGAAAGAAGTTGTTGCACAATCTCCGCCGTGTGCGTTTCTAAGTATGATTGGCAAGCTCCAGGTATTCTCCTTGTGCCAAATATTCCTTGATATCTTGAAACCAAGGCTTTTCGTCTGCCTCTTCTTCAACCTGGGCACAATAAGCTGGCTGATCAAGGATCTTTACGGGAATGGGATCAATGAAATTCTTGTCTGGATGCTGTATCATAGATGACAGGGTGGCCAATGCATCGCCGAATTCATTCTGGACTCTAGGAACATGCTGGAATTCCGTCTTCATGAACCACTTTCTCAATTCTTGTACATGATGTAGATACGGGAGTATCTTGAAGTTCTTGGCTGCACATTCTTCTCGTACCTAATGTATGAGTAAATCTGAATCTCCAATCACTAGCAGCTCTTGCACGTTCATGTCAATGGCCATCTTGAGCCCTAAGGTGCAGGCTTCATATTCAACCATATTGTTGGTGCAGGGGAACCTGAGTTTGGCAGACACCGGATAATGTTGACGGGTTTCTGATACCAGGACGGCTCCTATGCCAACTCCTTTGAAGTTTGCCGCTCTATCGAAAAATATTCTCCAACCATCATAGGATTCTACAATATCTTCTCCTATGAATGATACCTCTTCATCGGGAAAATACGTTTTCAAAGGTTCATAATTTCCATCCACGAGGTTTTCAGCAAGGTGGTCTGCCAATGCTTGTCCTTTGACCGCCTTCTGAGTTACGTAAACAATGTAAAATTCACTCAACATGATTTGCCACTTGGCTAGCTTGCCAGTGGGCATGGGCTTCTGAAAGATGTACTTTAAAGGATCCATCCTTGATATGAGATATGTGGTATAGGCACAGAAGTGATGTCTCAGCTTCTGAGCTACCCAAGTCAAAGCACAACAGGTGCACTCCAAAAGAAAATACCGGGCTTCGTACGGAGTGAACTTCTTGCTGAGATAGTAAATGGCTTGTTCCTTTCTCCCCGTTTCATCATGCTGCCCCAAAACGCAACCGAAGGCTCTATCTAACACTGCGATGTAGAGTAATAGGGGTCTACTTGGCTTGGGCGGGACCAAGACTGGTGGTGTTGACAGGTATTCCTTGATTCTGTCGAAGGCCTTTTGGCAGTCATCGGTCCATTTGGCAGCGGCGTCCTTCTTCAACATCTTAAAGATTGGCTCACAGATAACTGTAGACTGTACTATGAATCGGCTGATATAGTTAAGTCTTCCCAAGAAACTCATTACATCCTTCTTGTTCTTTGGCAGTGGGAGATCTTGAATGGCTTTGACCTTTGATGGATCCAGTTCTATTCCTCGGCGACTCACAATGAACCCCAGCAGTTTGCCAGCGGGTACTCCAAATGCACACTTTGTTGGATTCGGTTTCAGGTTGTACCTCCGCAATCTATTGAAGAACTTCCTCAAATCCACCATGTGATTAGTGGCCTTCTTGGACTTGATGATAACATCATCCACATATACCTCAATTTCTTTATGTATCATATCATGAAAAATAGTAGTCATGGCCCTCATGTAGGTGGCCCCTGCATTCTTCAGGCCAAACGGCATCATCTTGTAACAATACATTCCCCACGACGTAATGAAAGCCGTTTTCTCAGCATCTTCTTCATCCATCCAGATCTGGTGATAACCAGCGAAGTAATCTACAAATGACTGCAGCTCATGCATGGCGCAGTTGTCGATCAGGATGTGTATGTTCGGCAAAGAGAAGTCGTCTTTCGGACTGGCCCGGTTGAGATCCCGGTAGTCGACACAGACTCTGATCTTCCCGTCCTTCTCTGGCACTGGCACGATGTTGGCTAACCATGTCGGGTATTCTACTACCCTGAGAACCTTAGCTTTGACTTGCTTAGTGACTTCTTCCTTAATTTTCAAACTCATGTCAGGCCTGAACTTCCTGAGCTTCTACTTTACCGGCGGACATGTCGGATCAGTTGGAGTTTATGGGCCAAAATAGAAGTACTCAGACCAGTCATATCATCACACAACCAGGCGAATATGTCCTCATATTTCCTTAGAAACTCTGCGTATTCCTTCTTCTCTGATGGCGATAAGTGAACGCTGATTCGCGTTTCCTTGACGTTTTCTGCATCTCCCAGGTTAACAATTTCTGTCTCGTCCAGGTTGGACTTAGGTCTGTTCTTAAAGTTCTCAACTTCTTTGACAATCTCCTCTGGTATGTCATCTTCTTGCGTTGTCTTATTGCATGTCACAGTCATTGGTTCATCAAGATAAGTAATAGTAATGCTGTATAAGTAAAGTAATGAGAGAAAAATAATAATGAGTGTTGATTCATAAGAAAAGTCGAAATGCTTTGATAAATTTCATAACTGTTTTGAACATTGAAGATCTTATTGCGGGAATTAAAATGCGAAAAAGAAAAATCATCTAGTAAAAAATAAAACAGTGCATGATGCTTGTTTTAGCCTTGCTTCCCCGAGGCTCGCCGGGCTCTGGTGGTCCTGATGGTCCAATTGTTGAGGTATGCTCCTCTACTCACAGCTTGTATGGAAGGACCTTCCTCCCCTTCCTCCTCGAGAACAACACAGCAGTCCATGTCATTGTCTTCTAGGAACAAGTTCTTTACCGCGGCAAGTGCTTCTTCTTCGTCTGTCCCATAAACAATGTCAGCCTGTTGGAAAGTCTGCTCCAAAGGAGGTATTGGCTGCTCCAATGGATAGTAAGGACTGCGCCATTGTGGCGACCAGTTGTTAAATTCTTCCCAGGTGTACTCGTATCCCAGACCGAAAGTAGTGCCGTGTTTCTTGAGCTTTATGGGTTTAGCAATCCCCTGGAGGTTCTTGCCGAGCCCCTTGCCAGGTTCATACCCATTCCAATTCAATATACTCTCGATCTTGTTGTCCCACCATTTATCTTGGTCTATAGCATTGACTCGCTCGATGTGGTGGTAGGTCTCTCCACCTAGCTTTCTTCTTCCCCCTATCGCCGCAATGATTTGACGACTGTATATAGGATTGCTGCCGTCACCGTGAATGATCACTTCCTGGTGATTCCATTCAAATTTTACGGCATGATGCAGTGTTGAAGCTACAGCCCCCACAACATGAATCCAGGGTCGCCCTAGCAGCAGGTTATAGGATGCTGGCACATCTATCACTTGAAAGTCGACCTCGAACCAGGTTGGTCCCATCTGCAGACACAGGCTAATCTCACCGATGGTGGATCTCTAAGACCCGTCAAAAGCCTTCACATTGATTGCTCCTTCTTTTATCTCGTGCAGTCCTTTACCTAGCTTCTTAAGGGTTATCAATGGACATATATTAAGGCTGGAACCCCCATCGATCAGGATCCTACTGATGAAGTAGTCTTTGCATTGCACGGTGATATGCAAGACCTTGTTGTGACCCAACCCTTCAGGCGGCAGCTCGTCCTCATAGAAGGTGATTTTATGGCTTTCTAATACTTGTCCCACCATATTAGCCATTTCTCCGCCAGTGATGTTATTTGGAATGTATGCTTCACTCAGAACCTTCAACAGAGCATTTTTATGTGTTTTGGAATTCTGCAACAATGAAAGGATAGATATCTGCGCTGGTGTTTTGTTTAGCTGGTCGATGACCGAATACTCCTTGGCCTATATCTTCCTCCTAAGGTCATCTGGACCTGTTTCAAGGATGAGTGGACGGTTGGAAGCTTGCTTGCTCGACTCAACTAAGTGTTCCGGGGTATAGACTCTACCAGTCCTTGTCATACCCTGTGCTGCAACGGTCTCTTCAAACCTTCATTTGCCTTTCCTCCTAGCCTCGGCTGTATAATCCCAAGGTATAGCTTTTGTATAGAATGACGGCATGGTGTTCATTGCCACTGGAACCGGCACGGCCACCTTTACTTCGAATGGGACATGTTCATTGGGTGGTAAAACTGTAACCTCAAATGGTGTCGGTGTTTTTGTTGATAGCGCTGCCTCAAACTCAAGAGGGATAGACACATCTACCTCAGTGACCTTGGACGGTTGAATCTGGACTATGATGGGGTTGAGAGTAACTGCTAGCTTCTTTGGATCATCGCTTTCCGCGATCAACCAGATGGACCCCTCGGGATCCCAATCATCCTCTACTTCAATCATGTGAATACCCCCGCCTTTGTGGTCTGGTAGGGGGTTGTTGTAGATGTTCAGAGCGGCTTCCTTTGCTACAATGACCTTGTTATCAATCAGGAACTGTATCTTGTCTTTTAAAGAGCGGCATTCATTGATGGTGTGTCCCTTCATGCCGGAATGGTATGCACAAGATTTGTTTGGGTTAACCCACTAAGAAGGATTCTCAGGGGTTGAAGTAGGGATAGGGGTGACATAACCGGCGGTTTTGAGTCTCTCATATAGCTGATCAATGGATTGGGCGATGGCTGTGTATTGTTTTGGAGGCCTCTGATCAAAATTAGGTCGGGGCCTAGGGAAATTTTGGCGTGCAGGGGGTGATTGGTAATGAGATGGTTGGGCATTGTAAATTTGGTAGACATGTGCGGGTTGGGATTATCTAGATGAGGTAGGCTGATATGTGGGAGGTGGAGGTGACTGATAAGTTGGTGCTGGGGTTTGGTAGGAGGGTGCTTGGTAGTTTGGAGCTGACTGATATGTGAGTGGAGGTATAGGGTAGGTTTGGTATTTGAGGGGGGACTTGGTCCTTTGTGCAACCATTACGGCCCCCGCGTCCTTCTTTTTAGACACACCACCAGACTGCAAGACCTTAATTTGTGGCTTGCAGGGCCTCGAAGTTTGTAACCATGCCGCTTTTGATACCTTCTTAAATTCGTTACCCCAGCTTGATAATGTCGAAAAACGTATGATTTTAAATCATCATTAGCCGTTCATAATACTGCGGGTCCTGAGCCCGGACAAAGATTTTGTTCATCTGTCCCTTCTCTAAGGCAGGTTTGACCTTAGCAGCTTCCGACCTCCAGCGAGTAGCATACTCGCGAAATGTTTCTGTAGGCTTCTTCTTCGGATTCTGAATATAGAATACATCCGGCGCATTTTCTGTGTTAAACCTGAACCTTTCCATGAAATCAGAGGCCATACCTACCCAACTTGACCATTTCTTAGGATCCTGGCTGATGTACCAGGATAATGCATCTCCTTTCAGACTCCTCATGAATAGTTTCATGCGGATCCTTTCGTCCTTTCCTACCCCGACCAGCTTGTCGCAGTATGTTCTCAGATGGACCCTTGGATCACCTGTACTGTCAAACATCTCAAACTTGGGAGGTTTGTACCCCTCTGGCAGTTCGACATCTGGTTGTATGCAGAGATCTTCATAGTTCAACCCTTCGATACCTTTACTTCCTTCGACGCCTTGGATTCAGCTGGTTAGTTTCTTAAGCTCTTCAGCCAGGTTTCTGATGAGTAGATCCTTTTCATCGGACTCAGGGGTGCAAGATATAGGTTGGGTGGGGAGTGGCACGGTCTCCGCATAGATGGGATTGTTGTGGTCGCCTGGTGCGTGGGTGTGGAAATGGTCATTTGTGGAGTTTTGTGGTTCGGGGATGAGTAATGGATTGTTGTTTGGAGTGTGGCAAGTGTTGCATTGGTTCTTAGTGGTATGATTTGGTTGCTTTTGTGGAGGTGTGGGATTTTGTCCGTTGGGGAAGATGGTGTCTGGGGTACTGAGGGTGAATGATAGGTTGGCCAGATTCCGAACCTGATTGAGCTCTTCCTGAAACTTCAACAACTTCTGTTCAAGTTGTGACACGTTTTCATCGGGAACCCGAATACCATGGCCATCAGTGGCCTCTGTTGTTGTGTTCTCTTTTCTGATGTTCAAATCTTCCATTTTGCCTTTGTTCTTGTTCTTAACAGGACTAAGAGGAGGAGTGGGTGGAGGGCCCCTGGATCTCGTGGAATAAGATGATGTTGCCAGAGTGCACGAACTAACCTTTGGGGAGGGGAATAACAAAAATAAAACAAAAAGGTAACCAAGTTAGTGAGGATCATAAAAAATGTTGCAATATTTAAACACATAGTACAGGGATATAAAGCGTGTCCTAATTTGGGAACCTCGTTGTGCCCGAGGTGGGCCTAGCGACAAGTTGATTTGGAGAACTTAGGATGCTAAATGCCTCAATTGATTAGACGAATCCCAAATTGACACTAAATAAACAGGAAATAAAAATCACTAATGATCTTTAGCCGTGCGAATGTGC